>NC_134545.1:60281380-60584410 GCF_050624435.1 Tenrec ecaudatus | reverse complement strand
ATGTGTCTCCTGTGGGCAGCAGATTGATGGGTTGTGTTTTCTAAGCCAGTCTGTTAGCCTCAGACTTTTAATGCCTGAGTTCAGTCCATTAATATTCAAGGTAATTACCACCATCTGTGGACTCTGTGATGTCATCTTATACCTTTTGTGTTGGGTGTTGTCCTGCTTCCCTTTCTTATCAGTATGTTGTGTGTATGTGTGTGTGTGTGTGTGTGTTTTCATTCTTGATTTTTTTCCCACGCTTAAGCCAATGCTACCTTGGGGACTGTTTTTACTCTGCTGCCCTCTTGGTAGGGTTATTCTATGTGGCAGTCTCTTATTTATGCTTGGTGAGCACTGTTCTTCTGCTTGTACTGGGTCATCAGAGATCTTTTGTAGGACTGTTTTCTTTGAGTTTTTCCTTGTCTGGAAAGAATCTTCTCCATGTATCTTGATAGATAATTTGGCTAGATAGAGTAAACTTGGGTTTGTGTTATTTTTTTTCAATATTTGGAATATGTTACTCCACTGTCTCCTTTTTTTCATAGTGTCTGCAAATAGGTCTGACCATATTATTTGGAAACCTTTATAAGTGATTGTTTATTTTTCCCTAGCTGCTTTCATGATTTTCTCCTTTTCCTCAAAGTTGGAGAGCTTATTGTATGCCTTCATGACTTCTTCTTGGGATTCAGTCTGACTTGTGTTCTTTCAGCCTCCTGAATGGTTGCCTGGTTTTCATTCATTAAGTTCGGGAAGTTTTCCTCCAAGAATTCTCTCACTATTGTTGCAGATGACTCCTTTATTTTGTTTTCCTCTGGTAATCCGATTATTCTGATGTTGTTTCTCTTAATAGCATTAGACATAGCTCTTAGGTTTTCTTGAGCTTCTCTGATGATCTTATTAGATTTTTGTTCATGTTTGTTAAAGTCTGCTTTGCTGTTCTCTAGGTCACTGTTGCACTTTTCTGCCTCCTCCACTCGATTGACAAAGTCTGTGAGTCTGCTACTGGTTTTTGTTATCTGACCCCTAAGCTCTTGTATTTCCTTCTGGTGTGTGGTCTTTATTTCTCTATTATTTCATCCTTTTTCTGTATTGTTTCCCTCATATCATGTATGACTCTAAGCAGAGTTCTGAAAATTTCTCTGTGGCAGATCAATATCTGCTTTATCTATGCATGTAATTAGGTTCAGGGCATCTCTTGCCATTTCCTTTTGTTTCTCCTGTTTTTTCTTTGAGTTCATGGGGCTGATTGCTGTTTGCATTGCATTGTTTTAGAGGAGCCAGTTGCCATTTTGCAGGGAGTCGGAAGAGCACTGGCTCTTTCTGGGAGACTCCTAGGAATGCTTCTTCAAACTGCCTGCAGCTAATTTCACTATGAAATTGGCCTCCCACTTTATCTTCCTGTGGCTTCACTCTTTCTCTAGTCAACCAGTATTCTGTTATTTGGAGGGAAAGTTGGATAAACCTCTTAGGAGATGCTGGTTGAGTTGTTGTGGTCCCATGAGGATGGTGCTGTACTGGGTGATCTCACTAGAAGCCATGATGGTGTGCCCTCGACAGCTTGAGGTATTGGGGTGCCTGCTGCAACAGGAGTGCCACAGAAGGTTGTGGTTCGGTAGATCATTGCAGAGGTTGGCAGAGGTTCCCACAGCAGCATGGAACTTTGATGAGTGCTGGCTGAGCTGCTTTAGGCCATGTGAGGCACTGCAGCAGGTAGGAGGAAGTTTCCTCAGTCACGTGGGACCACAGAGGATGAGAAAGTGCTTCCTGAGCCATGCAGACAGGATCTCCTCCAAAGAAGGTGTGCAGGATTTTCCCAGCCATGTGTTATGCACTACAGAGGATGGGTGGGCATAATTTCCCCAGGAAGAAGGTGGGCAGATTTCCCCCAGAGGACCTTGGGTGGGATATCCCCTAGTGGACTGTGGGCAAGCTTTCCCCAGCCTAAGGTTATGCTGCGGAGGGTGGAGCTCTTCCAGCTGGGTGAAGGGTAGGTATAAATGCCCTAGGCTAAGGGAAGTTGGCAGTGGCTTGTGAGAGAAAAGGGAAGGGAAAAAAGAAAAGAAATTACACCCACTGAGACTATGGGAGGATAGAGAGAAAAGAGGGAAAGGTAACAATATAGCTGAGCCCTGGTCCCTGACAGTGGGGCTGGAGGGGTAAATCCCTTCCCCCAGGCAGCGGCAAGCTGTGGCTGTGTTGAGATAAAGCCCTTGGACCAGTTCCAAATGATCCCAGCTCTGGCCAAGACAGTAGCAGGGATAAGGTCAAACCCTAGTCGACTTCCAAAAGACCCCAACTTAGCAAAACCTATTGGATCTGTGTCTACTTATCTTTATGATGCTCTTCCAGCGACCTGGGAGTGTGGAATTTCCCTCTTGGTAACTCTTCTGCGCTGATTTCTGCAGAGTCCTTCTGATATGGGTTATTCAGTTGCCATCTTCCTGGAAGTACCCCATCCTTCCCAGGTTGATATTTGTAAGCATGTTATTTGTTTTTGGTTTTCTAACTCCAGGTCTATGCATATTTCCTTATAAAACTTTACTTTTTCTTTTCTAGCTGCCCTTTCATGTAGGCCTAAGACTAGAATTTTGACCAAATAGTCTAGGATCTTGAATCCTAGACTCAAAGGGGACTAGGATGAGTGAAGAGATCCACCTTGACCAGACCCTGAGGTGAACATCTCTTGGGATATTGACCTTACTTCACCCAAGTCCTGTCTTTGTGTCTGACTCTGCATCTTTAACCACTTTATTCAAGTCATGCATTTATTTTCATTGTAGGGAGTCAGTTTCCCTCTTGGCATGAAATGAACTCATTTCTATAATGGCAGAAAGGAAGATTTATTATTTAAATTATTTGTGTGACATAAGATAGAGAAAGGAATGTCTTACACTAACTCAGAAGACGCCAAGCTGTTTCCAAAATGCAGCCTTTAATATTTGTAATTCAAAATCAATTATTGCCAATGCACGACTTTAGTTTACATCTTTCCCTAGGTAACCAGTATAAGGGAAGTAGAAATTGAATTTATTTTGTTGAATTATCAAACTTCACTAATCTTGACATCTTTTCTAGCCAACAAATCGAAGTGATGTCAAAAGCTAAGTAAGTTTTCTGAATGCTGATGAGTAATTTTAACATTCAAGTTTTCCCCCACCCACCCAAAAGAAATGCCATGACTATGTCTGCACACCCATCATTTTTTAATAGATTGTGTTAGTAGGGAGATCAACTGCTAATAGAACTCAAAAAGACCCAGCTGCCTGAGGATTTCTTCATTGATTCCAAATGAATTGAAACTTTGATCCATTACAGCATTCAGGAGCAGCCATTATTATACATGCTCACTAGCCACATTTTGTAAATGTTAATTTCTCAGTTATATTAAAATCAATTTTCTTAAATAGTAAAAGGCAGCAGAGTGAAAGAGAAACCACCAAGACCATTTTTTTGTACTTGGGGCATTTTGCTGTATTATGAGTCTATTAATTTTCATAACCAGCTGGAAGAGAACTAGAAAATTCAAACATTATGCCAAACAGGATATTAGAAGGCAGTGTATCAGTACAATTTCAAACTATTGATAATGTGCTTATGGGAACTTTAAACTCACTAACACTATTTGTTGTACAGACCTTTCTGTTTTTCTGTCGTTTAGACACTGAAGAAATAATTTTCTTTATATTAATTCCTCCCCTTCTGTTTGTGAGCTAATATAGTTTTAGGAAAATCAGATATTTTCTAAACGGATTTCAGTTCATTTTGTAACCCGTTTTTGAATATTATTAAAGATTTATGTCATCTTGGTAACAGCTTAGGAACATGGGTGGAAGTAACTAATAGGCATGTTATGCCAGTTGCTGGTGAGTTGAGTCTAACCACGGTGACCCCCGAAGCCCTTCATTGTATAACTGCTCCATAGGGGTTTCATGGTTTTGAGTTTCGGGGACTAGAAGACCAGGCCGTTCTTCTCCCTCGTCTTCTTCTTCTTTTTGCAATATCATATTTAGTGGAAGATCTGAATTTTCTAAATTAATTTCTTTTCATCTGGCATCACTTTTCAGATATTATTAGAGATGTATTGTAATACAGTTTAAGGAAAGGAGAAGAAATAATTGATATGGAAGTAAAATGTAGAATTCATGTCATTCATAAGGGGAAAATGACTCCAGTTTGGAGCAAAACATGAAAAATAATTTGAGGCTTGGTGTTATTTGGAGTAGGGTATTATTTGGTTTTAAGCCAGAAAAAGTTAGAATGCAATCTAATTATTCTATTACCCCAAACCTATTCCCTCCTTATTGATAAATTTACTGATATTATTGTAAGTAACATGATATATTTTCATGTCTCAAAAAATGATTTGGGAAAATTTGTTTTGGATAAAGAGGCGTCTAGCTCTGTTGTATTTGTATTTAGTATCATCAGCTCAGTCAGTATGAACAATTTTCCTTTAATAAATATCCTAATATGTATCCATTTTGTGACCGAAGTATTATTTCATATTATAGCTTATTTCAACACTACAAGCTATATGAGTTCCTGTTCTATTCTACCAGGGAAGAAATTGTAATAGGAACTGAGGTAAGTAATTTACTTGGATAAACCAATTAAGCAGAATCACTTAATGCATGCTGATCGGCATCTGGATCTTTAACTGCTTAAAGCAACTTCTTGTCAAGATTAGTCAATCTAGTAGTTTGCAAAAAGAACAATTCTGTAACATGAGCTTGGATTAAGAAAATAAGCTATCTATCGCACAAAGTATTATTACTAATATGAACTTTATGTATTAATGGATTATTTGGTAAAGCTCAATTGAATAGGATACATTTGTCTTCAAACCAATAAAATCAGGAAAAGTGAGATAAATTAATTGGCTTAATCTCTTTTAGCTTTGCATTTATTTTCAGTTTGTTTATTGTTTAAGGCCTAAATCAAATCCCACTTTCTCAATGAAGCACCACAGTGATTGCTTCACAATAGAAATGAAGCATTTGGGCAAACTGTTTAATCACATTCTGTGATTTTATTCTCACTGATATATGTTCCTGATCGTTTCAGGTTGTTTTTTAGCTTATCAGTAAGCATTTAAATGTCTGCTATATTATATGGTTCTAAAATAGATGTGGTGTGATTTAGTTGACCCACCTAGACTGTAGTTTTTTTTAAGGCAAAGCTCTTCAGTTTTCCTATGACAGCATAATACCTCTCCGTCTATAAGTGATCCAGTAGCAGTGACCGAAGTAAATGGACGCTACTTGAGATATTTTTAACACCGTGTCACATGATTGTGTATTTGTTATTATTAGAAATAAATCCTGGATAGGAGAACCTCTTAAGGAGTTTAAAGATGTCATAAAAAGTGCTACCAAAGCTTCTAGATATATAATAATCAGAGACAACTTCACAGTAACCAACAACATAGGTTCTCAACTATCTTAGGAGGCAGTACAACTATCAGAAATAGATGGGATCATGTTCTCAAACAAATGTAAATAAAGGATATTCATGTTAAGTTTATAAAATAACTATTTTCTGATAATCAGAATTAGATGGAATGTACTGTCTGCTTTGTGTTTCAGAGTGTGGCATTTTAGGGCTTAGGTATTACTTAACCTCATGAATACTTCAGTCATCATTTGTTGTTAAAGTGACATAGAGGCAGTTCCAACTCCTCGGGACACAGTGAACAAGAGAACAAACACTGCCCCGTTCTGTGCCATCTTCACGGTTGCTGCTATGTTTAAGCCTATTATTGTAGACACTGTATTAGATAGTCCATCTCATTAGGTCTTCTTCTTTTTCCATAACCACCTATTTTACCAAACACCATGTCCCTTTCTTGGGACTGGCTCCTCCTGATAACACGCTCAAAGCCCAATCCACACTTCTAAGGATTTTGGCACTAACTTCTTCCAAGTTAAGCTTGTTTGTTGTCTTAGCAATACACAAGATATTTAATATTCTTCACTAACACCATAATTTTAAGCATTAATTCTTTTTTTTTAGCAAGAGAGAGGAGAGAGAGAGAGACTGACCATAGCCCAGCTTCGCTGAACTCTAAGAGCTGCTGGGGCGAAGCATTAATTCTTCCCGGGGCTTCCTTACTCATCGCCCAATCATCGTTACTCTCTCTCTCTCTGCGCAGTTGCTCTATTGCCCGACTTTAAAAAGCGAGCTTCAGAAACAAGGAGCCCTTTTTATTTCCTTTTACCCCCTTGCAATCTCATTAACCTCATATATACTGTAGTTAAACTGAATGTCACTTGACAGAGTTACACTGAAAATCTTTTGATTTGAATTGCATCATGCAGTATGACAGTGTGGCAATAATTAGTAGTCTGGAATTTAGTCCTATCTCATCTATTAAAATTTGTGGAAATGATGGTAGTTTCAACAGTAACATTTAGAGTCATCTAGGAAAAATTTCACAAAGAACTTCCTTTCCTTTTGTTAACTGCACAATCGTCTCTTTATCCTGTAGGGATATATTTAAGTGACATTTATGCTTATGGAAAGATAAAATGGAGAAAGCAGACAGGGATTTGTTTATTTATTTTCCATTGTTTTTTGTGTTTTCCGCAAGCTGAGAAGAGCTATAAAAATTTAGTCCTTAAAGAAAAGGTATCGTATCTTTAAACATTAGACCACTCCTAGAATTTTGGAGTATTAGACAAAGCAGGCATTATACTACAATATATTATGGTGTTTCAGAAGTGTATGATAACCTTTGCTACAAATATGTTTTCTAATTAGCAATCTTTCATGGAATAGTCAAGGGCCTGCCCCATTAATCTGATTATTCATGCTGACTCAGCACCCTGGGACCAAGCGAGGGCCACATGGTCATCGCATGAATGTTTTAAATTTAACTTTCAGTCAAGTATTAAAGTTATACAGCATTGATGAATTTCAGTTTCTTTTCACATTTCAAAAAGCCAACCTTATCTTGATATTATGATAAAATAGTAGAAGAATGCAACTTCTAAAATCTAATAAAAACCCAGGAAGGAAAGAGTTTGACAGATATTTTTAAGGGTAGTAACATGAATGAATTCAGCATAGATAATGACTGCAGGAAAATAGAACATAGGAGAAAACAGAAGAAAACATTTTAAACGTTATTTTCTTGTCCTTTGGTTAACGTTTAACCAGCAATCCAGTTTCCCTTTTAACAATTACTACACAAATTGTATAGTTACATTGGTACCTTCATCACAGTGCATCTCATTATTTCTCTCTGGTTCTTCCATTTCCATTCATTGGTCGAGTTCCCCTATCCCCTTACCTACTTATTTTTGTCTCAAACTAATTGTTGACCGTTAGGACTCATTAGAGGGTAGTTTAATAAAAGCAGCACAGTATCCATGGCTGATATTTTCTTTGTTTGTGAAACAGTCTGTTATTTAGCTAAAAGGTCACCTCTAGGGTTTGTTTTCGTTCAAAATTCAAAGTGTATCTCATGCCAATTGTCTTGGGAAATCCTCCAGTCTCAACTGGTTTAGGAGTCTAGATTTTTTTTTTATTTGAAGTTCTGTTTCTTTCATTGTATCAAGACCCCTCGATTGTGACCTTAATCAGAGTAGCTGTTACTGGTAGATGGAACCATTGAGTTCTTCTGGCCTCCGAGTAGATGAGGTCACGCTTCATGTAGACTGCAACTTTAATGGGCACTGATTGTGAATCCAAGTAAAATGAGATAAACATTTTAAAAATCTTTACCATGATGTTGCTTATTGATCCTATTTTGAGGATTTTTGTTTTCTTTATGCTGAGATGTAATCCATACCGAAGTTTATCACCTTGGATCTTCATCAGAAAGTTCGTAATGTCTTCTTTACTGTCAGCAAAGAGTGTTGTGTTATCAGCATATCACGTTATTAATCCCCCAATCCTGATATAACATTCTTCTTCTCATGGAAAAAATAGTCACTTTTTGTGTGCTGAAAAAGGCATCTTCCATGAATAAGTTGTTGTTCTTTCGAAATTCTATCATGTCTCCAGCTCTGCTTCTATCACCAAGACCTTATTTTTCAACTACTGCCCCTTCCTCCTTCTTCCCAACTTTTACATTTCAATTGCCAATAATTATCAATGAATCTTGATTGCATGTTTGATCAACTTCAGACTGAAGATGTTGATAGTATTCTTTAATTGTTCATCTCTAGATTTTGTAGTTGATTCATACATTTGAATAATATTTGTATGGATTGGATTTCTTTGTAGGAAAACCAATTACTTTGTAATCATTGACAGTTATCAATGTACCTTAATTAGTGTTTTGATCATTTTCAGATGGTAGAAGTTGGTAAAACTTTTCAATTTCTTTATCTTTAGCATTACTACTTGGCATATAAATTTGAATAAAGTTCGAATTAACTGATGTACCGTGTGTGTATGTGTGTACCCCCCCACCGCAAACCCAATTTTTTTCAAAGCTATATATTTAATTTTTTTTTTACAAAACAATCTTACCACCTTCAAAGTACTCCATTACACTTAATAAATTTGTCAAATTTGTGATTTAATTCTTGGAAACATTTTTCAAACTCATCTATTCAGATGGTTGTTTATTTCTTTCACTCTTCTACATCATCAAATCTGTCCTTTCATGTCCCTCTTCATTGATGGAAAGCAAAAGAAGTTGCATGGAATGAGGCCAGGTGATAAAGGTGCATGGGGTAAGACAGGCATGCTGTTTTTTGCCCAAAAGTGGCACAATGAAATGTCTGTGTGAGCAAGTGCATTGTCTGGGTGGCAAAACTAGTCCCCCATCTGCCACAAATCAGGCCTTTTTTGTTGCACACTGTTATGCAATCTTTTCAGAACTTCTAAATAGAAAGTTTAATCAACAGCCTGACCTGGTAGAATGAATTCCAAATGCACTGTCCCCCTCACATTAAAAAAACACCAAAACCCCTAAGGAGCATCATCTTTATCTTTGACTTCACTTAATGAGCTTTTTTGAGGGCAAGGTGAAGATGGTGTCTTCCACTGGCTTGACTGATGTTTGCTTTTGGGGTCATAAGAATGGCACCATGTCCCTTCACCAGTAATGACCTTTTTGGGGGGGAGTCTGAGTTGCTTTAGAGCTGTTCTTTCAAAGAACCACGCGTTTCCACTCTATACTCTTTTTCCTGGTCATTCAGGACCTCAGGCACAAATTTCAAAGTGACCCTTCTAATTTCCAAATCTTCCATTAAAATTCGCTGACAGTCCAGATAACTTCCCCATCTCTTCAATGGTCCATCATTGGTCTTTGAGCATGATTACACACATTTTGTTGACATTTTCGTTTGTTTAGGAAGTTGACACATCCAGAATGAGGTTTGTCATCAATCGATATTTCACCTTTTATGAACGAGAAAACCACTATACCCTGGGTTTTTCCCATGGCACTGTCCTTGTATGATGTGTTCAACATCACAACAGTTTCTATGGCATTTTTCCAAAGCAGGAAACAAAATTTCACAGCTGCGTGCTATTCTCATAAATCAGCCATCACACACGTGCACACACACACACACACACACACACAAGTTGTTTGTGTGAAACTGTTTTTACAAAAAATTCACCTTGACCAAAGAGAACTTTCCCAGGTAACCCCACTGGGTGCACTAAGTCAGAGCGAGTTACTTGCTGCTGATCTCGCATGGAAAAAATGCATACTGTGAAAGCTCCGCCCAGCAGTTTCTTCTGTTTTGGGGAACAGGGGGCCCCTTCATATTACATTGTCACTGTCATTGTTGCATTAACTCTAATATAAAGATTCACTGGCAATCTCAAAGCACGAGTAATTAAGGAAAATAAAGTCAAAGATAGGAATGGAAGTCTGTACATAAAACAGCTGCTAAGCAGAATTAATAGATTCAATATAAGAAGACATTAATTCTGATTACTACTCTCAAAAATTTTTGAAAGTGAATGAAGTCTTGAAAATGAGCCAACAGATTACTTGGAAATTTAAAATATGTTTTGAAGATATATAACAAACTATCAGGTTTACTTTTTTACTTTGAAGATCTAGACAAAAATATACTCAGGGAAGTGTGCTTTACCAATATTTACCCAAAGGATTCCAACAACCTTAATAGAATGATAACCATTTAGTATGTTGAAAAAATTCACACATAAAAAATGGAACCAGGTATAATTTTTTTCAAAATTTCTAAGAAGTAGATAATTCCTTTTTATATAAATTATTGCAAAAGGTAGAAGCAGATGCAATGATTCAACTTATTCTTGAAGTTATTTTAACATTGATAAAGTTTTGTGGTTGCTGTTGGTTGTTATTTATTTTTATTTTATTATTATTTTTTTAAATCATTTTATTGGGGGCTCGTACAACTCTTATCACAATCCATACACACATCCATTGTGTCGAGCACGTTTGTACATTTATTGCCCTCATCATTCTCAAAACATTTGCTTTCTACTTGAGCCCTTGGTATCAGCTCCTTTTTTTCCTTCCCTTCCCACAACCCCTCCATGATGAACCTTTGATAATTTATAAATTATTATTATTTTGTCATAGCTTACACTGTCAGACATCTCCCTTCACCCACTTTTCTGTTGTCCATACCCCAGAGAGGATGTTATATGTAGATCCTTGTAATCAGTCCCCCCTCTCTACCCCACCTTCCCTCACCCTCCTCATATCACCATTCTAACCACTGGTCCTGAAGGGATCATCTGTCCTGGATTCCCAGTTCCTATCTGTACTAGTGTACATCCTCTGGTCTAGCTGGATTTTAAGGTAGAATTGGTATCATGATAGTGGAGGAGAAAGCATTTAAGAACTAGAGGAATGTTGTATGTTTCATCGTTGCTATACTGCACCCTGATTGGTTCATCTCTTCCCCGAGACCCTTCCTGTAAGGGGGTGTCCAGTTGCCTACAGATGAGCTTTGGGTCTCCAATCTGCACTCCCCTTCCTTAACAATTGTATGATTTTATGTTCTTGGATGCCTGATCCCTGATCCCTTTGACACCTCGTGATAACACAGGCTGGTGGGCTTCTTCCATGTGAGTTTTGTTGCTTCTGAACAAGATGGCTGCTAGTTTGACTTCAAGCCTTTAAGACCCCAAGCTATACCTTTTGATAACCGGGCACCATCAGCTTTCTTCAAAACATATACTTATGCTCCCGCTTTGTCTTCAGCGATCATATTCGGAGGTGAGCAACCTGGAATTCTAGTTTAATAGAATAAAGTTCTTGTATTGAGGGAGTACTTGAGAGTGGATGCCCATTCTCCATCTGCTACCTTAATACTAAATCTATAAATATATGCAAATAGATCTATTTCCCCATCATCATATATAAATATATTTACATATGTACATGCCTGTATTTAGAACTCTATAAATGTCCTTTGCCTACTTATTCTTTCCTTTATTTCCTTTTAATTTCCAACTATCTTGTCCCACTATCATGTCCCACTATCAGCCTTCATTTAGCTTTCAGTAATTGCTCTTAGTTACATTGCCCTTGATCAAGCCCTACCAGGCCTCTTACACCCTTCTCATCACCGATTTTGGATCACTTGTTCCTAGGTTTATTAATACCACTTCCTTTACCCAACCACCCCCTCTCCCATGTCCCCCCAGAACCATCTGTCCTGTTGTTTTCTTCTCCACATTGTTTCTCCAGCATATCTTATTTTAGATAGACCCGCAGAGATGATAATATGCACAACAACAAGACCGAGCAAAACAAAGCAATAAAAGAAAAGAAAACAACAACAAACCAATGATTTAAAAAAGAAAAGTCTATAAATAGTTCAGGGTCTGTTTGTTCACCTTTAGGAGTGTTTTCTAGTCAAGTGTGATGTGGTGGTGTGCCCTGGGCCCAAAGTCTATTTTTAGTACTCCTTCGGGACTTCCTTGCTCTGCTCCCCTTGCTGTTCTGTTGCATTCCCATTAGTGTTTTACCTCAGTGTGGTGGGGTCAGTTTGGGTGCAATTCCCACATTGTGTCTTCAGTGTTGTCCCCTGTAGGGCTATAGATCGGTGAGTGATGTCGTGTCTCATAGGGGGGGGCAGCCATATGATCCTCTCTGTGAATTGGCTGCTCTGAGCAGGGGTATCGTCTTCAGGGCTTGGTGGGCCAGGATGTGTTCCACTCTCTCTTCCTCCCTCTTCATTTGCTCCCATGTGCTCTGATCACACATGTCCCTCTCCCTGAGCTGTAGCTTCAGTGCTGTCCTCTGAAGTAAATTCTTCTAAGGGCCTTGAAAACGTTTGTATGTGTGTGTTTTACCAATTCTGTGGATTGATGATAAATCATAATCCAAACTAGAAAAGAATAGCATAATGTTATATATCACACTTTATTTTGACAATAGATTGAATGATCTAAAATAAAATTGCAGGGAGTGAGATGTTGCAGTAAATTGGGTGTTTGTGAAAGATTCCACTTAGGAAAGGTGCCTATTTAGCATTGAGACATCTATTGTAATTCAGTACATAATCAATTAAGTAAGGAAAGTCAAGTGATTGTTTCAATAAATATGACAAAACATTTGTTGAAATTCAGTATCTATTAGTGTATTTAAAAATAATCTTGTTCTTCAGGAGTTTAGAGTTATATCTTTAGCTCATAAATTATACATACCCAAGAAATTCATTAGAATTATCTTAATGATTAAAACATTAGTATAGCCATAAGAAGCAAGAAAATGACCATAATTTTTAACCAGCATTACATCTAGTCCCTAACCCATGGAATTAAGTAAAAAAAGTCAGGGTAGAAGAAAGGCACAGTTGTTTAAAATTAAGGCACAGAACTGTCAAGGTATATAGATAGCTATTGACTATATAACAATAATGTGAGCCTTAAAATCATAGAGATTAAAATATCAAAATGTCAGAGTGGCATTTGACATCCCATGGCATCACAAAGTGGAAGGAGAATCAGACTCAACATCAGTCAAGGCTTAGTCCTATGAGTCAGAGGTCAGTCATGCTTTCATCTCCCGATGTATTTTTTTATTACCAATTCTGGTACCAACCATCTCTACCAAGACGTTCTCTTCTTCTTTACTGGGTTCAATAAATCATTGCTACAACCATCCACATAAAAACCAAAGACCATACTCATGATTATGTTATTTATTAAGGAAGTTAACAAGTTACAGCTCAGGATCAGACATATTAGGGATACAGTATTTCAGTCTTGCAGGCACTCCATTCTCTGGTCTTTAGGCTCTCTGCCATATGGTCCCTTGATTAATGCTCTTCTCAGTTAATGTTGCAAAGTTCTTTGAGCACCACTAATAAATGCACAAAGGGTTATGCAGTCTTCCATAACCTCAGCTGGAAGGTTCTAGGCTCCAGCTCCATGGATTGGCAAGCCTAGAACCAGGCCCACCCACTACACCACACACACACACACATACACACACATGCACGTACCCAGTAAGTGCCTGGAGAGGCAACCCATAGCACAAGCATTCAGTTTTACTCACTTGATGGGCATGGAAACCCTTTCTTTTGTCTTGTTCTCTTGTTATTCTGCTACCACTCCTCTTCCACTCCCCTGTTGTCACCATCCTCTGCCTCCTGGATCAAGAATGTTTAGCATGTGGGAATCTTGGGATCCAAAGGATGGGCTTCACTTCTGGCTCTATTTTTTGATGATAGTGTGATTCCCCCATTTCAACTTGAAAGCGGCTCTTGATAAACACAACAGGATGGCAGAACTGACCTATCCCCACATTAGAGTTCCATATACACTGTATACTTGATCACGTTTGGTTATTGTTGGAAGCTACAAATATTATGGCGAGAAGGGCCACATCAAGTAATTCATTGCACCACAGATGATAATGACAATTAGTTGATAACAAGTTAAATATCTTGAAGGTTTCTTAAGGTTCTGAGCTTGTTGGAGGAACGTAAAGTTACTAATTTATGAATATTTAATAAGTCAAGAATGCATCTAGGAATCTTTAAGATAATGAATAAATAACAATATCTAAGCTGAAAAAGAAAAATTGAAGCTCACTGCCATTCAGTCCATTTCAACTCCAAGTAATTGTGTAGTGACTCTACAGAGTAGGATTGTGCGGTAGTAAATCTGAGGTAGTAAATCTTTACAGGAACAGAAAATCTCATCTTTCTCCCATAGGTCAGCTTGTTATTTCAAACTACTGACCTGATGGTTTATCTACTGATCTCATAACCCCTATACCACAAGGGCACCTTACTGTTAAGCTAATGGAAGAGAAATATAGGATAATATAATTAAGTGGTTTAAAATGCTAGGTCTAAAATGCAAACATTTAAAATCATTACAAGGGTAAATATTCTTAAATGTGTAATTAAATTTTCTTGTGGGATTGGTCACCTAAAAATTAAAACAGAAGTTTGAGGAAAAATGCAATGAACAGAGTGAAAACTTTAAAAAGCAGCTTAGAGAAAACACCTGTCAATGACATATGCTGTTGTTGATGTTGGGTGCCAGCATGTCCATCCTCACTCAGAGCAAGCCCATGGGACAGCGTAGAATCTTCTCATTTGGTTTATTTGCTGCCCTCTTTATGGAAGCAGATATTCACGTCTCTCTCATGTACAGCAGATTGGTGGGTTTGGACCATTACCTTTGGGTAGTAATCATATGTTTAAGAGGTTTTTTTTGTCAACAACACCATTTCCCTGTGTTGGGGGGGAGGAGTGGGAGGTACCACCAAAAACAACCCAACCAAACCACTGCCATTCAGTCCATTCAGACTCATAGTGACCCTATATAAGCTTTCTGAAACTACATTTTTTTTAAATGGGAGCAGACAAACTCATCTTTTTCCCAAGGACTATGTAGTGGGTTTGTACCACTGAACTCAGAACCTAACCCATAGCACCACTTAAGGCTCCTTAAATTAACATATAAAGGTCAAAAGGCTTGTGTACATACGTAGGTCATAAAAAAGAAAAGAAAGGTCCAAAATTGATGATAAAAGAAAATATGAAATGTGCTCTTGAGAATAGATAACAGAAGTGGAAAAAGGGTAAAGTAAAAAACATGAGCAGAAAATCTCAAAGATGAACTCAAGGCGACAAAAGTAAAGCCTTAAATGAAATGAACAGACTTGGAGTTAGAAAACCAGAAGCGAAGAATAACCTCAGCATCTCAAGCCAAAATAACTGTAGGAAAAAAATCAAGACTCATGTTGCCATGTTGAAGGATTTTTTATAGATATGACAAAATAATAATTTATAAATTATCAAGGGTTCATGAGGGAAGGGGAGCGTGAAGGGAGGGAAAAATGAGGACCTGATTCTAGGGGCTTAAGTGGAGAGCAAATGCTTTGAAAATGATGAGGGCAATGAATGTACACATGTGCTTTACGTAATTGATGTATGTATCAGTTGTGATAAGAATTGCATGAGCCCCCAATACAATGATTAATATATATATATGTATGTATATATAAAATACTCCAAGAAGCATCAAAAGAAGATGGAAGAAAGATATAAAGTTAATGTACCAAAAAATTTGGTCCACATTGACACATTTCAAGAGGTAGCATATTACCAAAAACTGATATTAAGCAAAAACAATAGCAAAAACCAAGGCTCCGCTATGAAGGGAATACCAAGTTAAATTGTTGAAAAGAAATACATGGGTACATGGTAAAAAAAAAAAAAAGATACATGGTACAAAACATTATGTGGGTAAGGAGCTGCCAGAAATTCACGCCGGATGGCTAAATTCAAATGGATCATGGCTGAAGGCAGAGAATATCAGAGAGATATTTACATCTATTTTATCGACCATCCAAAGGCATTTGATTCTGTAGATGATAATGAACTGTGGATAATGTTGGGGGAAATGTGAATTCCAGAACACCTAATTGTACTCCTGCAGAACCTGTATGCGAACCAATAGACAGTCACTGGGACAGAACAAGATGTCAAATCAGGAAATGCAGATTCATGGTTGTACCCAGAGGGGGCTTCAAATAATTTAACAATCAGTTCACTGCCCTGATGATGGTTTTAGATATAAAAAATGACATACTTAAAGGTGATTTATTATTTAATACAGTTAATACTTAAATAAGAACAATAAAAGAGGTACAAAATTAGATGTTATAAGGAAGTTTTAAAATATTAGTGAAAATATTCAGTAATACCTGACAAAAACCAATAAAATTGTTGCCATATTGCTTCTGGGTTACATCTTCACTACTAATATTCTTCTTCACTAGTAATATTCTTCACTTCTATCTGAGCTTCACTGGCTGTGTGATTTATCCTTAACCATCTTTTCCCTGTAGGAGTACAGTCTCCTTTAGAGGTAGGCCACTTCGTCAGTAGTCTTTGTGTTTGATGTATTAGAAACAGTTAAGTGACGCTTTGAACATGTTACACTTAATTTTGAAAAAACCCTTTCCACTGCAGCTAAACTTGCACCAATTGTTGTGACAAGAGTTTTAGCTCTTGGAACACTCTTAGGAAATGCACGAAATCTCGTGGGAAGTTGGGGCATGAGACATAGTGAAACAATGACAGCAAGTAACCCTATGGCCGTTTGGCACTTTTCTCTTTACATTACATGTCTGTTTTCAGAAGTAACAAACAAAAGGAAATTGAAAAGTAGTATTCCATCAGAATAATAATGATGTTTATGAAATTTATCAATAAATATTACATGCAAAGCAATGTTCTTTCTACTTTTTTATACCTATGCATGGAATAAGCCCTACTATGGGCGCTTAGAACACAGTTCACGGGTGAACATAAAAATAGTGCAAGAAATGTAAATTTAAGATTTTCATATTGGGGAGCTGAGAGAGGACCCCAATTACAAATGCCATGCTAACAACTGGTTCACTGAGCTCAACAAAAAATTAGGTATTGGTTCTGCCAAGCTGGTGTGAACCAAATGAATTTCAAAATTGGATGTATCCAATCACCAAAGTTATTCAATCTGTATGATAAGTAATGTAGACTATATGAAAATAAGGTGGACTCTATGAAAAAGAGCTCAGCACTAGGATTGAAGACAGGCTCTTTAACAAATTGTCATATGCAGGTGAAACAACCTTGCTTGTTGAAATCAAGGAGCACCGGACATACTGATGAAGATGCAAGGCTATAGTCTTCAGTATGATTTGCATCCTAATGTAAAGAAAAATCAAAAACCCACAACTGGACTAGTAGACAACACCATGACAAATGGAGAAAAGGTTGTCAGGGAGTTCATTAGACTAGGATCCACAATCAATGCTAATGGAAACAGCAGTCAAGAAATCAAATGCCATATCGCATTATATAAACTTGCTGTACAAGACCTCGGACTATTAAAGAGGAAACTGTCTCGTAGAGGACTAGGGTGAGCTTGATGAGGGCGTGGCATTTTGAGCCACCTCCTAGCATGGGAAAGTCGGAAAATCATCAAAGAAGAGCAAAGAGAATGGATTCATCTGGATTATGGAGTTGGCAAACAATACTGAAATTGCCATGGAATGCCACAGAGCAAACAAATATTTCTTGGAGAACGCAAAAATGCTTCTTAGACAGGAAGACAGCCACACTTTGTCTCATGTACTATGGACTTGTTATCAGGAGGAACCAATCCCTTAAAAAAGAGTCGTCATGCTTGGTCAAATAGAGGATCCGAAAACAGGAGAAAGATCCTCCACAAGACGGATTGGCTCCGTGACTGCGATGATTAGCTCCAGCACAGCAACAATTGGGGGATGGTGCAGAGACAGGCAGTGTGTTGTCCTATGAACCGGGGCTGGTCTCAGTCAGTCACTTGAGGCACCTAGTAACAACAAATGAAAAAGAAATGACAACACAAAGACAGGTAAAGACTATGAATCAGCAACATCCAAGTGCATGACAGAAAAACATATAATGATTTATTTAGCAAGGAACTAAAAGAAAGAGTTCTTTTCAGCATGGCTAATAGTAAAAAGTTTGCTTAATATCTAGTATTAATGAGGATGCAAGAAAACATGACTCTGTGTACAATTGACGAGACATTAAATTTGTGAAATCACTTTGGAGACCAGATTAGCAAAATCTACAAGGTTTTTGAAAGTAATTATTCTCTGTACCCCAAACTTTAATACTAAGGATATTCCCTGTGGAAATAGTCCTATTTTATAGCCCTCTTTGTAGATGGACACTATCAAAGCCTCGATTATAATAATTAATGATTGCGGAAGATCCTTCTGAAGGAAAATTGTTAAAAGAAATAAAGTATAGTTGTGTAGGAGAAAACTGTCCAGTCTCTGGCAGGAAAACAGTAGATCCATTTGTGTGGTTAAGAGCTCCAAAACATATCCTTAAGGAAAAACGTCAAAAAATATGAATAATGTCCCCATTTGTTTATTTATTTAACTGTAGATAAATATGAAACTGTAGACATGTTTATGCATGGAAGTGAATAGTGAGGGCTCTGAAAAGATGTGTGGTCTGGGGGTGCTTTAAAGTCTATGTCTACTCATTGCAGCCCATACGACAGAGCAGAGCCACCCCATATAGGGTTCTCTGCGCTTTGACCCTCACAGGAGCAAATTGCCTTTTACCCCGTGCAGCCACCAAGTGGGTTCAAGCCACGGACCTCTCCATGAGCAGTCCAGAGCTTAATCATTGGGCCAGGAAATTTGATCTATATCTTTTTTGTTTATGATCATCTTTTACACTGTGCATGTTTTTATTTCATATTGTGTAAGAGTACCAGTCTTGGAAATTCCCAGGGACAGTTCTACCCTGTCCTATAGGGCTTCTAGGAGTCAGAATTGATGGTGGTGAGTTTACTTTCAAGTGTAATGATATAACATAGTTTTTTTAAACTCATTCCAAAGAAGTATTGAACTACATTGAGCAGATTAAGTGCAGGCACATATGCTTACATTCTATCATAACAGCAAACAGAAAAATAACATCTGGAGTTTTTTTGGCAACATGAACAGCAAAATTGTTAACATCCCAATCTTTAAAATTAAATAGTTCACAAGTTTTCCTATTATATTTAAATTTAATGTATAAACTACATTTAGCTTAAAAATCACTTGTAGGGTAAACACTTGGGATTCTACTGTAACATCACAGAGTTTTCGTCAAGAAACATGCAGTTGGTATTATGAACTATGCCTATAATGAACACTAAAAATATATGTATCATGCAGTTTAAGTTCACAAGTAACACTACACCAAGTCTTGAATTGTTTGTATTTTCAAAGTTTAAATGTGTCTACACGCACACAAACACACACACACAATCACCTTTGGGTGTTTGTTTTTGAAAAATAAAAACAAATAAGGTTTTAATAACTTTCCTAATAAAAAGAATGTGATCGGTAGATAAAATTTTATTTCAGCCCCATGAAGTCAACACACTTAATATGCTTACGCATTTTCATTCCCAATGTGAACATTTCTGTGCAGGTTCCCACGGCACAGCTCCAGAGGGCGCCATTCCCATCATGGTCTCCGTGACTGATGGAGCTGTGCGTTCCATAGAGTGTGCAGTCATGTTTGCAGGTCCTATTTGTTTATTGCTAAAAAACCATAGACACCTTTATTAAACCAAATGCTGAAAGGAAAATCTATTTCTCTACATCTATGGCTATGTGCTTATTTAAAAAATATTTTATTGTGAATTAGGTGAAAATGCCTACACTTAAAAAAAATCATTTTATTGGGGGCTCGTACAGGTCTTATCACAATCCATCCATCCATCCATGTGTGAAGCACATTTGTACATTGTTGCCATCATCATTCTCAAAACATGTGGAGGTCCTATTTTCACAAGAGGTAGCATAGCAGGATCTGATTATTATAAATATGATACACATAAGAAGATATGTAAAGAGAATGATAAATATACCAAAGTTGTTACCTTGTCTAGAGCCATATTTTGGCAGCTTTACATAACCCAAAATAATACCACTTAAAGCTAGCAACTAGAGAAAATTCAGAACTCTCTAAAATTGGTGCATTTCAGCTGTATATAATTTACTCTTCTGAGTACTTATTTCTACAGCCAAAATAAAATAAATACATTTTTCCTTTCTTGTTGCAAAACCCACACCAATAATGAGTGTTCATGACACCATACTTGTTAGCTTTTTTGGGGGGGAAATTACCAGATAAAATACACATTTTCTTTTCTTTTTTTAAACATTAAAGTTATAGTGTCTTGAATAAACAGAATATGAAACTCATGTTAGCACCAACCCTTCTAAGGAGGGTTGGGGGCAGAGACTGAGCAGTAAAAGCAAAATTACATGGCTGATATTATTTGGAAAAGGAAGAAAAAAATGTGGAGCTTAGCTACAAGGTATCTTTTTTTTCTCTTCATTTTACCCTTGAGATGTACCTAACAGAATAATCAAAACATCCATACATTGTTTTAAATCTTGAAAGGGGCTCTTTTTTTTCCTTTTGGATAATCCTATTAGCAAGCTGGTAGCAAGGAAAATCATACAGGACATAATTTGTAGTTTGACCTACTCGCATTGGGAGTTGCTAAAGAGAATCAATCAGAAATTGTTGTGTTAAAATAACGCCATCTGCTCTACCTGGCATGTGTGACTGACTGTAGAATCTATCACTGAAAGAAAACAGTTGACTCTGGGGTGTACAATTTATCAAACTTCATTCCAGCCCTTTTTCGTCAAAGAACAGAAAAATAATCATACTTCCATAAATATAAATCTTTTAAAAGAAAAGAAGGGGGTCTGTCTCCAGTAAAATAATTGATCAGTGGCAGGAGCATGCTTCAAAGAGGGTTTCTATCACAGACTGCATGGCACCTAAACTCTTGAGCCCGTCATTCAGTTGTTCCACTAGCATCAGTGTCGGCTCCTTCTGACCAGTTATCTGATTGAGCTAGGTTGATCGTAATTACAGTTCCCTACTTATTTCTGCCTTGACATAGGAAGCTCTTCCTAGTAAATTAAATGTTCTCCAACCTTCTGTTTTTTGAAGTTTTCTAGGTAGGTGAAGAGACTGGCCCATCTAATCCTGTCTCAGAGACAGCTCAGTTTGAGAAAGATTTATCTTAAGGGATGAAGGGAAGAAAGGGGGAAAACAAGGAAGGAGGGACAAAGGAAAAGTCATAAGAATTATCTTCTCTAATAGCTGGTTTACGTTGATTTCCCCAGCACCAAATACCCTTTTTAATCATTAATTTGCATACAAATTGACTTCTAATTATATAGTGGTATCTAATGAAACAGGAAGCCGTGGTAGGATCTTGGTTGCCATAGAGCTGCTCACTGCAAGGTCAGCAGTTTGAAACCACCAGCCAGTTCTGAGAGAGAAAGGTGAAGCTTTCTTACTTCTGCTAAGAAACCTGTTACCAAACAGAGGGCGCTGGAGAGATGATTGTAGGCAATGTGCTTGACACAATGGATGGATGGATAGATTGTAGTAAGAGGTGTATGAACTCCCAATAAAATGATTTAAATAAAATAAAATGATAAATCTGACTTGAACAGTTGAAACCTTGTTAGTTGATTCCGCCCCCCCTACCACCCATGCACATTGGGCCTGATCTGGTTTTCAACATTTTCTGTGGTTGGTGGGTTGGTTTTTTCATTTGGGGTTTATTTCAGATGCTTTTTGTCACTGGGGATAACCTTCTTGAACTTTGGTTAAATGGTTTTTGGTTTTCAGTGTATGAAACCCAGGATTGATGAACCTATAGAGGCAGCAAGTAGAATAAAGGTTTGGGGTCGGGGGGGTGGGGGAGCTGGTTGGGGGAGGGGGGTGGCAACAGGGAGCTGATAATGAGTTCAAAATGAAGAATTGTAGTAGCAATTGTACAATACTGCTTGATGTAGTTGAAATATGGAATGATATGATATCTGTATCCAATGAAAGGGTTTTGGAAACACACACACACACACACACAGAGAGAGAGATTTATAGCCTCAGAAACTCACAGGGGCAGTTCCAGCCTGTCCTAGAGGATCTCTGGGAATCAGAAAGAATTGACGTGTTGACAGTGAGCTGAGTTATTGAGTTTGTTTTTCTTTGTATGTAAGAACAACAGCTGCTCGATAATTGTTCACCAAATCAATCGATGTAAAAGGAGAACGGTTTTGTTTCATTGACTAGTTCCAAAGCATTGCACTTGTTTAGTAGCTTGTGTGTGAGTGTGTGTGCATACTTTGAAATACCTGTCACTCTTAAAATAGCAATCATGGAGTCCAGTGGCATTCAGCCCAACATTGTTACAATTTAGTCCTAAAATGTTATGTTTACATTAGTTTTCTAAATGGAGAGGAGGTGACTGCACGGATGACAAGAGAGTCTACTGATAGTTTATACAGCATCAAAATTTAAAGCTGTTTTTGGAGAAAAGGTCCACCATACAAGATTTTAAAGTAAATTTTTTAAAAAGATAACTGACAACTTAAGTGACAGAAAAAGTATAATAATCTTGATGCTTCGTATAATTATTTCTTACAAATAAATGAAAAGCTAGTGACCACTCTTAAAAAATGACACAGTGTATTTATGAGAAGTTATATAAAGCCTCTGTAAGCTGATGTAAACACCAAACTAAAACTAAACCCACTGTCATTGAGTCAACTCTGGATCACAGCCCACAGTGAAGGGCTGAGGAGAACCACCCCTTTAGATTTCCAAGGCCATGCATCTTTACAGGAACAGAAATCCTGTAGTTTCTCCTTCAGAGACATTAGCAACCCTGCACCTTACAGATTGTGTCACTAGGGCTCCTTTAGAACAAAAGACCAATGAAACAACTGTCACGTCGTCATTTCAAACTCATAGCAACTCTAAGGAACAGAGAGGAACTGGTTCGTACTTGGGATTTCCTAGCCTGCACATATTGACAGGAGGCGGTAGCTTCCGTTTTCTCCCAAGGACTGGCTGGTGGGTTCAAACTACTGGCCTTGCGCTTAGCAACCCAAACCTGAATCCACTATGCCACCAGAACTCTCTTGTTTAATGAAAATTAAACTGCAGCCATCAGATTTTCAAAAAGTAAAATGTTAAGGCATTGTCTTATGAGAATAAATAGGCAGCACATTCTCATATACTAGTAGTTGGAATATAAGTTGGTAAACTTTCCAGAAAGCAGTTTGGCAAGATATATCAAATTTTTAATGTTACCCGTCGAGCCAACAATTGTACATTCACAGTTTTATTCAAAGTAGATAGACAATGGACTGAAATATAGGTGCATGGATTCATTTATAATAGAAAACAAAACTAATTGTCAACCACCTACATGTCTAACACTAGGAAACGCTTAAAACGTACCGTTGCTTCTATAAAAGGTGAGGTAATTCTCTCATCATCAGCATGCTTACACTGATTGTACCTTGTTGGAAAGTTGTTTACAAAATGAGGGGGCTTCAAAAAGTTTGTGGGGGAAATTCCATAATCTCTTGATTCCATTTCCTCAGGAACTTTCTGAAGCCCCCTTATACAAGTTGAGTGGGAAATAAACACACAGGAAGATCAATCTGTATGTTTTGATTGTGGTTTCATGGGTTACTTTCAGTGTCTGTCTGTGTCTTCCACAGAGTGGATAGGTCTTGAGAAAAGACACGTCGTGTTGTGAGCAGTGGTTATGGCTGTTGGTGGTATACAGGGTCGTCTTCACCTTCCCTTGCATACTTACGTATATGTCTTAAAATTACCTTCATGCAACCAGTTTATAACACAGCATTTTATCAAAGACATCAGCCATCAAAGTTTTACTCTGTTCCCTTTTTTTCCCCTTCTTTAGCACTCTTTCTTTCTTGCCTATTTAACGTTAGAAGTTTGCATAGCATTATGAAAATGTCTGTTTAGTTTTGTAAAGATGTATTTCATGTTTATGCGATTAGACAGCGTTCTTTCTCCCCTAAAGCAAAAGGTTCTATTGCAAATGAAGATTTAATTGTTACTCTAGGATGAACATCTTATTATTCATGAGTTAGATAAATCATTAAAACGTCCAGCGTGATTACAGTACGACCTAGAAAACAAGAACTTTGGCTACAGGGATTTACTCTATTATTTAAGATAACATCTAGCTGATAGGTAGCAAGATGTGGGTGATGAAGCAACACAATAAAATCAATCAATGATCATATACACAGCAAAATTTATTAGTAACCCAAATTTTTGAATTTAAATAAAAATTATCTTTTCATTCTTCTTTAGGATTTCTACACATCCTAAAGTTGAGTGTATCAGCAACCCACATTGCAAAGGGGATGCTTTCATATCAAATTTGTTTCAGAGGAGAGTAACCTAGATTGTCAGGGGCCATGGGCCCAAAGAAGAGATTCTGCAAACATGTAATAATGATTGTCAAATAACTAGAAGACTCGTAAGACTTTAAAAAGAGAGAGCCTTGTCTTAACTGCAAATGGCCCACCAAAGACCAGTAGATGGCTGTCATGGGGAATTTTTAAAATATATATTAAATGCATGCAATAATTATTAACTAATGGAAATGGAAATGGTAAGATTTGTTAGGTCAGAGTTTCATGGTTTTCTTCTTATTGTTATTTTCATTCTTTATTTTTATACTAACAGTTCTTAGCACAGAATCTGAGAAGGAAACGTCATTTAATTCTTCTAATTTTATGCAAGGTAATAAATCAGTCTCTTATTGGATATATCCCGTTTACTAGTATGTTTTTTGTTGAGTAATATTTTTTAAAGTTGCTGAAAGTATTACACGAGCGAAGGGCCTAGGTGACTTTGTGAATATGTGGCTGTCCTAGGGTACTAGTGTTGCGTGACAGTAAGGAAGGTAGACAGTGCAAGTCAAGGTACTGTGTGTAGGGGAGAGTCTTCTCATTCATCGTCTTGCACCCCAGCGCACATTTTATCCTTCCTTAACTTACAAACAGATTCTCCCTGACCTGGTGTCTTTCTTCACCTTGTTTATCTCTCTGTGCTTACTTCCCCCTCTTTATAAGCCACCGCACAGAAGGTTTAGAACCCAGCCTGCTACAGTATGATCTCATTACCATGAAAAGAAAATCCTGATTCCAAACGGGGCCATATTTACAAGTCTAGGTGATAGGGCTTCACCCTTACTTTTTGAGGGACATAATTTAAAACAACAATCTTTCCAGGTTTCCTCCCCTCCCCCCACTAGACAATTCCAATTAAAACTAGCTAGTCTTCTCGTGTTTATGTCCAAATTATCTGGTCATTGGTGGGATCCCAAATGTATGATGAGTCTAACTTTGGCTAGCGTAACAAACAGAATATTGAATATTGAAGTGTCTTCCTTTTTGTGTGCTGGAAAGGATGCGAAAGTGCGCCAGTTGGTGTGGATAGAGAATGATAGTTGTTTATAAGTAGGAAATAATTTGCCATGATTTATAGGCAGATCTATCTTGGTGAATTTGCAGTCATGAATTAATAATTGTAATCAAATTGAAATTAATTTGGATTCAAGGCCGATATATTGGTATTGATTTACTTCATTAAAAAATGTGGTCACGTTCTTTAAAATTGGATCACCCATCAATATTTCCATCTTGTTCAAGTTTGATTACTGGGAGGCCAACTTGAGGCTTGGAGAATATTTGACAGATGGCCGAGACTATGCAAGTAAGTATGCATTGTGCAGAAAAGCATGCAAGTGAAGAGTCAATCAAGAGAGAATAAACATGCTTAGGAAACGGCCACCTTATTGGTATTCTGACTACAGAATGTGGCAACTTTCTATGCAAATTATGCAGCTGCATCAGCACTATTGGCACCATGGGGAGGAAGAGAGAAAAAACAAGACAAAACAAAGTGCTCTATGGTAAACTAGTTCAGTGCTTGATCAAGGCAATAATACAAGGGTAGGTGAAGTAGAATGTTGTTTTTTAAATTACTTGTTTCTTCTGTTTGCTTGAAGCTTGAAGGACCATAGCAGAAAGGGCAGGTTGATCTTATGAATATGGAGTTTCATGGCTCCTGGAGCATGGCTTTTAGACTAATAAGAATTTAGACAGGTGCAGCAACCTACTTTCCCTTATTTCAGGATTCACATGCCTGGTACAAACAGTCTTATATAAATATGCCCATGTTGATGTGGCACCCACACAACTCTAAACAGAGGAAGACGTGAAAGTGTGGGCCATCCATTATTCAAGGGATGTTGGTTTTGTTCTGCCCTCATTCAATACTGCATAACTTAAAGAACCAGAGTAAAGCTATCAGCATTTCAGACAGAAAAAGACGGGCCACAACTGGATGAAGATATTTTAAAAATATCTTGACTTGAATGATCATTTCCACAATGAAAACTAAAATATATTAAACAATCACATGTTAATATTCTTTGTATGAAACTTCTCGGTTCTTTCATGAGCATTTCCTGACGTCCATAGGCCATGCGGAATTCTCCCTTCCACAGACTATTGTTCTGATTTGGGGCTTAAAATCTTCTGTCCTGTAAAATGTTAGTGTAATGAGTCATCGGAAGGCATCTGTGTTGCTTAGAGGTCTGACCTTTGATCCACACCCTCACACAGAGATATACACTTTCCGCTCCCAGGCGCCTTGAGGGAAAGGGTGACACATTTGTGTGTATCTTTAGCCTTTGTAGAAGATTACACACAGTGAATCACCCAGTCCTGGACACCCCTCCTTTCTCTTCAAATGTTGTGTTTAAAAAGGCGCACAAATTCTTTAACACTCCTCTCCTCGACAGGTAGGGTTTAATCCTCCTCCTCTCCAGAGTGGGTTAGATTTAGTGACGCCCTGCTAGAGAGCAGAATAGAGCAGAATTAATAGGATGTTATTCCTGGGTTAAGGAGCACCCAGTTATGGTTTTTGTCATTGTGGCACACTCTTCGTATCTCCCTCTCGAATCTTTTGCTCTCTGGGCAACAGGTGCTATCGTATGAGAACACTCAGACTTCTTGGAAGAGGTCCATTCGGCAAGACCTGAGGCCTGCCAGCAACCTGGTGAATGAGCTCACAAGTAGATCCTGCCCCCGGAAACCGATTGCAAGTCTGCCACGGCACCTTGGTGATAATCTTGTGAGATGCTAAACCAGAACCACAAGCTGAATTGCTCCCAGGGCCTTGTGCCACATAACGGTGATATTACATGTGCTTAACTCCCAGGATTTGGGGTTCTTTGTTACACAGCAACAGATAACGGATACATTTTCCTTTCACAAAGTCAGCTGAAATTTTCTCTTTTGATCCAAGTTACAGTCACCCTTAAAATACTTACTTTTGGATTTTCTGCTCTTTGGAGTTACTGCTGATACAGTGACCCTGGTGGTGGAGTGGAACGGGCTCTCCTGGTAATCCAAAGGTCATTAGTTCATAGCCTCCAGCCACCATAGGAAACCCAGCTTCTATCAAGAATTATAGCCTTGGAGCCCTTTGGTGCAGTTGTTCTCTAGTCTATGGTTCGAATTGAGGCAGAATTCACTTCGTGGTAGTGGGTTGGGTGTGAGTTGGGCGTCTCTGTTACAAGTCCCTGGATGTCACAAATAGTTTGTGCTCAGCGTAATGGCCCGTGGTTGGGCATTGGGCGATGAACTGCAAGGCCAGCAATTTGAAACCAATAGCTACTCCTTGCTAGAAAGACAAGGCTTTCTGCTCTCATCAAGAGTTACAGTCTCGGAAACCCCCACAACAGTTTTGCCCTGTTGTGTGTGTTGCAGTGGTGACCAGTTGGGCTGCTAAAGGGAAGTTCAGCGGTTAGCAGCCATCAGCTGAAGAAAGACAGGACTGTCCACTCCGGTACAGAGGTACGACCTGGGAAACTCACAGGGGCAGTTCTGCCCTGTCTCATCGTTACTCGGGAGAGATATATCAGCATTGACTCAAGGGAAGTGTTTGCTTTGGTTGGTTTTGTTTTGTTTCGGGGGTTTTTTTGGTATGGAGTCGCTATGAGTCGGGATTGAAGTATGAAATCCACAGGTAGTGAGTTTGGTTTTGAGGTTAATTAACTGAAAAGTTGGTGATTGGATCCACCCAGCCGCACCCTGGAAGAAACACATGAAGTTCTAATGATATGATTTTGTAGCTTACAACAAGAAAACACTATGAAGCTGTTTGCCTCTGTAGCACATGGGGTTGCCGTGAGTGAAAACAGACTCAACCGCAATGGATTTGGCTCCTGAATGTGTTTTAACAAACTATAGCCCTAGAAATGCCCCCTGGCCTTCCCTGACTGTATTCTTTCCCAGAGGCCAACAGCCAAACGCAGTGCCATTGAGTTGACTTGAACTCATCATGACCCTAGAGGACAGGGGAGAACACCCTGTGGGTTTCTGAAGCTGTAACTCTGTACAGAAGTAGAAAGCCTGCCCTTCACCCTCAGAGAAGCTAGCTGGTGGTTTCAAGCCGATGGCCGGGAGGTTAACTGCACAATTCATATCACTACACCACCAAGGCTCCTCTTTCTCCAAGAAACGCTGTCTAGAATTAGAGTAAGAGAGAACATTCCCCACCATATTAGATTGATAACTTATTTCCCAAACCAGATTGGCCATAATAGGTGCTTGATAAATATCTGTCCATAGTATAAGCGAATTTCCATTTCTCTTAGCTTGTGCAAACGAGAATTATTCATGAGACTTCACTTTGCTAATAATATGTTCCTATCAACCCAGACTACATCACAGAGAGAAGTGCTTAAGTGTCTGAGCTCAGGCTTTTATAAGCATGGCTTGCAAATAATAACTATAAAACTTCACCGGGTACCTGAGCCAGGCAGATATTGGGCTCAATGCACCTTGGCTTCTGGAACAAGAATAGGCATGCATTTCTGTCCTCCCCAGGCAGAACTGGCGTGCATAAAACTTCAACAGGTACTCTGCCCAAAGAACCATTTCTGCTTAGGGAGAAATTAACATTAATTTAGCAAATTCATAGGCATATAAATATAAACCCTGCACTGTAAAGTAAGGATGCATGTTATAATAAAGAACCACAATAGAGAACTTTCTCTAATCCAGGCATCGGTCGCTCCAGGAAGCTTCCCCTATGCCAGATCCCTTTGTGTGATGAAGTTGGGGATTAGAGAAGTTAACTAGGGGGAAATTTACTATATGCTAGTTACTATTAACTCCGTTGGCGTCCACAAAAACTCTAGGAAGCAGCCACCATTTTAGCCATGTTTTAAAGATATGTCTACTCTCCACATGTTAAATCACTGTACCAAACTTCTTGTGAAGTCTGTGAGTAAGCCCCAGAAGCACCACAGAGAGCCTTGCATGAGAAAGACTGCTCAGATCACTTTTAGTCAAGTACCATGTGATAATATTGACCCTCCAGGAAGTTCCAATAATGAAAATTAAAATGAAGTGGAACATAACACACTTTAACTTTATCTTCCAAGTATGTACCAAAAAGTTGATATTTAAAGTAAAATTAGAGCCAGGTTATTTTAAATTTATTTCTCACCTTTACAACCCTTTCTGTTTATTTATGTTTCTACCCAGAAATCTCATGATTGTGTGGATGGATGGATGGATGGATGGATAGTTAGATAGATAGATAGATGGATGGATAATATAAATGCATACACATAGTAAGTACCACTAACGAGATAAAGTCTCAGTTATTATACAGTTTTTGAGAATGGACATTCTACTGGATATTCAATTAAAGTCAAAAATGGAGAAAGAGAAAGAAAAGTAGTTTAGCATTTTTTGTTAAATAGTGAATTTTTTGAAATGTAGCCATTAGATTCAAAGAACAATTCTGATATAAATATATATTTTTAAATCATTGGGGGCTCATACAACTCATCAGAATCCATACATACATCCATTGTGTCAAGCACATTTGTACATATGTTGCCATAATCATTCTCAAAACATTTGGTTTCTACTTGAGCCCTTGGTATCAGCTCCTCATTTTCCCCCCTCCCTCCCTGTTCCCCCCTCCCCCATGAACCCTTTGTATTTTATAAATTATTATTATTTTGTCATATTTTACATCATCTGACATCTCCCTTCACCCACTTCTCTGCTGTCCAACCCCCAGGAAGGAGGTTATATGTAGATCTTTGTAATCTGTTCCCCCTTTCCACTCTACCCTCCTACTTCCCTCCTTGTATCGCCACTCTCACCACTGATCCTGAGGGGTTTATCTGTCCTGGATTCCCTGTATTTCCAGTTCCTATCTATGCCAGTGTACATCCTCCAGTCCAGCTGGATTTATAAGTTAGTATTGGAATCATGATAGTGGGGGAAGGGGGCAGGAAGCATTCAAGAACCAGAGGAAAATTGTATAGTTAATCATTGCTACGCTGCACCCAGACTGGCTTGTCTCCTCCCCACACCCCTTCTGCAAGGGGATGTTCAATTTCCCTGAGTCCTCACTCTACATTCCCCCTCAATTTGGGGGGGGGGGGTTGTCTTCGATGTCTGATACCTGATCCCTTTGACGTCTTGTGATCTCACAGGCTGGTGTGCTTCTCCCATGTGGGTTTGTTGTTTCTCGGTTAGATGGCCCCTTGTTTATCTTCCTGCCTATAGTTCCCAGATTCTATATCTTTTGACAGCCGGGCACCATCGGCTTTCTTCACCGCATTGGCTTATGCACCCGCTTTGTCTTCAGCGATTGTGTCGTGGTAGGCTGGTGTGTTTCTTCCATGTGGGCTTTGTTGTTTCTTAGCTAAATGACTGCCTGTTTATCTTCAAGCCTTTAAGACCCCAGATGCTATATCTTTTGATAACCGGGCACCATCAGCTTTCTTCACCACATTTGCTTATGCACCCACTTTTTCCTCAGTGATCGAGTCAGGACAGGCTGGTGTGCTTCTTCCATGTGGGTTTTGTTGTTTCTCAGCTAGATGGCAGCTTGTTTATCTTCAGGCCTTTAAGACTTCAGATGCTATATCTTTTGGTAGTCAGGCACCATCAGCTTTCTTCATCACATTTGCTTGCGCACCCATAAATGTATTTTTAAAATTTGAAATGCCCCTTATGATTAGCTCTTCAGATGAAGCTTAGAATATTTAATTGACCCATTTTCACAAAAGGAATGTAGTCACTTGTCAACCTAATTATTTATTGTGATTAGTTGCCTTGGTTTCAGCTCTGACGCGTGGCGACTCTGTGTGTGCCGTAGGTTTTTCTGGGCGCTGATCTTTCAGAAGAAGATTTACAGGCCTTGCTGCCAAGGGCTGCTAGTCCAGTGCTCCACCAATTGTACCACCCCAAACCCAAAACCAAACTCACTGCCATCAAGTCAGTTCTGACCTACAGCAGCCCTGTAGGACAGCGTAAATTCCCCCCTCTGGGTTTCTGAGACTGTGACCCTTGACAGGAGTAGAAGGCCTCATCTTGCTCCCATGGAGTGATGGGTGGGTTCAAACTGCTTTCTTTGTGGTTAGCAGACTAGGGACTGAATCAGTCACTTATCCAGGTAAAAGCAATTAAAATCGAACATAACTGTTTCCTAAACAGATTTTAAATCACGTGAGTAATCCTACATTAAACATTTGATCTAGTGCTTGGATCGTTTCTGTTTATTCTTTGAGATCCATATTCTACTCTGTCCAAACCATTTTGTCTCAGAAGACCAACAATTAGAAAATCATCAATAGTCTCCATTGCCTTCTGACTTCTAGCTAGATCACTGGGGAGGGTGATCTGGGTGGACAGAGGGTGAGAGCAAGATTGTTTTTTGATTTTGTTTTCTTCACTCTCTCTCTAAGGGTTGGTCTAGGTTGGGTGTGTCCTCTACAGAAGGCCAGAACTTCTGATGTAGTCCTACAATACTCCTCTCTGTGTTTTGGAAATCACTCCCTCCCCTTGTCCAAGTAGCCCAGGGATGAGCAGAGATAGGGTGCTGCCCTATGCCTTGTTATTTTTCTCCAAAGCCTGTCTGTGTCTTATGATGGCTGCACTATAAGTAAATACTAAAAACGAAATTAACCGGTTGGCCTCAGATTCAGTTCTGTGTTGTGGCAGCCCTGTGTGTTACAGACTAGTCACCTTCTCCGGTGTTTCCTTAACTGCCATATTTACAGCACCTGAGTGCAGGGCTGCTGGGTGAGTTCTTGCCACCAAGCTTTGGATTAGCAGCCAATCACAAAACATGCATACTCCCCCTCAAAAAACAAACAAACCTCTAAATACCAAGCAAACCCTCCTAAATGACTCCGTTTGAGGACACACACCAGATAGTGTGAGCATGCTTGAGTGTGCCATTGTGGAGGTGCAGTGGAAGTGGTCTATTAACCAGTTACCATCTTTTCTTTCTTCTACCTGTGCTTCACTTGTACCTCTTCACCCACAGTCTTTGCAATGATAAACAAGCTCCTCCAACTCCCTGGAGTTTATGGTCCTCATCTTTAAAACCCAGATAGCACCTTTTATTCCCATAGAAGGGTTTTGAGAAATAGATAACAAAGAAAAGAACTGAAACACAGGGAAGAGTCTATAAATTTTAATTCCCTTTCCCTTGTCCTCTTTGCATCTCAAACACCTGGCACATTGTAGGCACTGAAATAAGTGTCTGTTATGATTCATGCATGAAGTTATGATTCTGAAAGCTTATATTCCATTCATTCCTTTTAAAAAACTCAGAAATATCAGATTACTGCCCATGGCCTTGCAAAATATTTTTATCCCTTTTATGGCTAAAATGCACTAAGAATTTGGAAGAGGAACCACTTCTGAAACTTATTTCAATAAATCCAAAATGGATAGATGTGGAAAATGTTTAACACTCAGCAGTTAATTTTGAATAAGAGGGTTTGAAGTTATTTTTATCCCTTTTATTTCTACAAATAGTGAGAAGAGAATGTTGGTAGAGGGATAGATTACCCAAAGGAGACTCCCAGAGTCATTTCTAGTGGGATTCATCAACACAAATGTTGCCCAAAGATTATTCCTAACAAATGCACATATTGTTTGACTTTACTCGGAATAAACAAAAGGCTTAAAATTAGATTATTGCTAGACACAGAGCCATTTAGTTAAAATAAGGCCAGACATTTGGATCTAAATCAGCTTAAGATAGTCACCTTTGATTAAAACATGTCTAAAATATTTGGATTATTTTATTAGCTTTATACCACAATCATAAAAACTTGCTTAAATTTTCACAATTAATGTGTATCCAAAGCATCAGTGCCTTTACACAGATTCACTTTATATACAAAATAGGGCTTCAATAAGCATTAAAACAAACTACAAAAGAAAATGATATGTTTTTAAAAGCAGAGTTCTTAAAAGTCCTTTAAATAACGAGTGGCCTAGCTTCTTTCCGTTCCTTAAATAGAAAAAAGAAAAATATCTACAAGTAACAGCTCAATCATGTTCCCCTCCTTTCGGTCTTTTTTCTTCAGACACTGGCGCTGAGTCAATATCTAAAATGTAACTACTTTAAGCTGCTTTAGCAAAAAGGGTTTATTTGTAGCTTCATTTGTGTTGAGTGGCTTTTCAAAACACGTACTTTTCAGACTAAAGGAAATGTTTGCAGTATCGTAAGCTCTATTTGCCGTTTCAAAAGTATAGATGAATTAAAAGGAGGAAGGACATGAACTAAGCGTGAGTGACTTCAACAAAGAACCACTACACACAAAGTGCACAGGCAAATTTCTGTGACAATGAAATGAAGGAATTATTTTAGGACATAATGCTTTGTGATGGATATGGAGGGTATTTTTGCACGAATTTATGTTACCAAAAGCCAGAAGTAATGGACATAGTTGCTATTTTAACTACATTCTCTGTTGAGCTTGTTTGTGTGTAGGGTAAAAGGAAATTTCGTTCAGGTCATACATTCTCATTTTCTGATGCAGCACTGTGGGTGGGGACATATACACCTGGATTCATTCTAACTAGATGTTCGAAGATGAGTCATCAAGCAGTGATACTAAGGTTCCAGTTCATATATGCAAAAATTTATTCCGTGAAACGTATTTAAATGTGCCTCTGAAATCAGTGGAGGGCTACAGACACGTCTTCTCAGTGATACTCTTGTCTTTTATCTCACTAAGGAGCCTTCGGACCTGAGAAGTTTACATTCAAGAACCTACCAGAAAACAATAGCTTCATGTTTTCATATATTTGCTTAATAAATGCGTCTAGGATTATGTACATACACCACTTACCTTCATGAAGAAGCAAAGAGAGCAAAAGTAGGTAGAGATGGAGATTGAACTAGAGATAGAGATAAAAATAGACATCACAAGAGAGAGATTTTCTTGTAAAAGTCTCTAAAGAACCCTTGAAATTAACTGGAGGTGGTACCTGAAGTAGGTTTTGCATCCTATTTGAATTTTAAAGAAATTTGATGCTGTTGATGCTCCCTGAACATGCGGTCAACACAAAAGATCTCACTCATTGAGCAGTGGCATTAAATTCCTTTTGGCATTTAAACAAGCAAAAAATTCACAAACAATTCATATCTTCTCATCTCAGAAAAATTCTTCATTTTAAAAAATAATCATTCTGGCTCATCTGTTTCTAGCTCTGATGGAAGTTTGTAGCAGACCAACTCTATTGAAAAAACAAATAGAACAAGTAGGTGATGTTTAAGAGCTCCATTTGATTTGGAGAGCTTTGGAAGCGTTTCCGAAGCAGTAAGAACAGTCAAGGTCATGGTCTGATCCCAGGAAATACTGCAGAGTTCCATGTGTGCTGCTTTCTCCTTGAGGCATTTGTTGAATCTTAAGAAACATGGCGAGAAGTTGAGAAATAGGCAGCGGACAGCCTCTAAGAGGAAGAGAAGCCAACAGAATGTTTTGGCAATTTCATAAGGCTGAAAAATAAATTGAGAATAGCTTGCTAAGGCAGCTAGGAATTAAGAGACCAAGATGGCAGAAAGAAGGTAGGTGCCCACAAAAGAGCCTGATACTCTGTGTTCAGCATCCCGCACTCAGCTTTTATCTGTTCTTAAGCTGTGATAGGCCGATAGCTCAACAACTACACAGAAAGCATCTGCTTTAAAGAACAACATTTTCAGCAGTCTTAGAATGCCAGCAACATATATCATTACAGCTTAGAAACCAAGGGAGATGGTGATCGTAGTTGGTACCCTGAATTGTTATGCCCTAAGAGTAAAGGTGAGTTGAAGGCATCCCCAGTCAGCTCAATCCATGGTTGGATTGAAGTGAAGTGTTAAGTGACCTCATAGTCACGTTAAAGCTGGGTAAGGAGTAAGAAAGTCTGAGAAGAATTGATGTATTTGAATTATGGAGCTGGCATATCATAGTGAAAGTACCATGGTTTGCCAGATGAACAAACAATTCTGTCTCAGAAGACCAACCAGAGAATACCCCATAGAAGTGAGGCCGGTGTAACGTCTCTCAGGAACTCTGAGCATGTTACAGGAAAGGCCAGTCCTTGGAACGGGCCACAGTGCCTGGTGATGCAGAGTCAAACCATGGTCAATGAAGAGATGGGTGGGGCCAGTGGCAGCAACAATGACTTCATCATAACAGTAATTGTAAGAGTGGCCCAGGACAGGGTTGTAGTGTGTTGTTTTGCGGTGAATCAGAATTGACTCGATGGCACTTAAAAACCGCAGTTCTCCCTCCAAGTCTGTCTAGAGGAAGATTAGAGAGGATCCAGTTTTTCATACAGAATATATGGTATCCATTCAAAATACTTCAAGTGTATGGAGAAATAGGACTAAAAGGTATAAATAGAGAAAAGAAATAGATCCTCAGATAATCCTAATATTGGAATTATTAAACATGCATATAAAAACTCAGAAATTTGCTAACAAAATTTATAATTTCATGAGAAAACCATGAATATGCAAAAAATAATAAAATTGACGTGTCAGAAGTGAAGCATCATTAATTCAATAAATGGGTTTAGTAGTATATTAAAAACAATTGAAGGCTGTGACCTAAAAGACATATAAATATTACCAGTAAATAATTCAAACTGAAGATACAAAGAGGTGTGAACAAAAAAGGATACACATATGGAAAGCAATGAAAGAGACACATGAAGAAAAGATCTAAAATATGTAGAATTTGAATCCCAGAAAGGGAGGAGAGCGAATAAAGGACAAAAGTAACATTTGAATCGATTATCATTATAACTTTTCCACCATGTCAAAAAATATCAAACAAGATATTTAAATTTATCCACCAGCTCCAATCAAGATAAATAAATTAAAATATAATCACAGTTATGAGCATGATTAATAAAACTCCTTTGCTTAGAAACAAACCAAAGATAAAGTCTCAAAAACAGAGAGAGGAGGGAGGGTGGAAGACCTGTAGAAAATCAGGGAAACTGAGGGCTGAATGCGCACTGGCAGCTGGGAGAAAATCGGTTGGTATCTGCGAATGGCTAAAAGAGAAGAGCTGTCCATTTTATACCTAGATAAAACTTTCAAAAGTGAAAGCAAAATTGAATCTATTCTAGAACCAACAAATTTTTTTATCAGCTTACACCATTAAATGAAGCACTTATGATTCCAGATGGAAGTATGAAAATACTTAAAGAGCAATAAAGCGTAGGCGATACATGACCAAATTAAAATAAATATTAACTGCATAAAGCAATAATATCATATATCCTACTAATAATATTTAAAACATTTACATATGGTACTTGCACAAGGCAAAAATAATAATTTAAAATAAGGCTATTTACAATATATTGAGAATGAAAATATATGAAAAAGTAATGATAAAGAATGAGGTTAAAGTGTTCTAAGATTCTGTTATTGACCAAGAATTAGTAAAGCTATTCATTTATATTGGAATTCTTACATCAAGAACACATTACAAATTTGAGAATAATCTCCAATAGAATATTGAAATATGTTTTACTAAGAAGCTAATTGGGTTCTGTTGGCAGAGTATTCAGCTCACAACCAAAAGGTCAATAATTTGGGCCAACCAGCCACTGCGGAGGAGAGACTGTGTCAGCCTTCCTCTTCTAAGATTTATAGTATAATCATCCTACAGCACAGTTATATTCTGTCCTGTAGGGTTGCTATGAGTCAAAATTGGCTAACTGGCCTTTTGTTTGACTTTTGGTTTGGTAACAAACCAATAAAGAGGAAAAACAGAATTTAAAAATAATATTGGATAAATCAAAAGCAAGAAAGAAAAGAGAAGAAATATATAGAAGTGATACAAATAGAAAACAGCCCCCTCCAAAAAAAAAGGTTAAAATCTACTATATCAAATACTTTAATTAAGTGTAAAATAGTTTAACTCTAATTATTAAACAAAGATCATCATATCAGGATATAATTTTTTTAAATAAAAATATATTGTTAATGTGTAGTCCATTAAATGATTGAAGGTAAGGAAGGCTTTTTAGACAAATACTAACCAAGAAATGCTGGTGGAAAAGGCAAAGCAGTCTCTGCAGCAAAGAGCACTGATAAAGTAAGAGAGAGGCATTTCAAGATGGTAGGTGAGTCAGTCCACCAAAAAGCTAGGACACAGCCTTCAAACATACAAATCAAAAGTTGACCATGGTACACAACAAGCAAATTCACAATCGTAAGAGGAGTTTTTAAATCATACTCTCTCAGTGACAACATAGAGCATGAGGGGGGAAAGAGTGATAAAAGGATCTAGAATATCAGAATTAATCACTAACACGTACTACCTCGCTGACGGTATCTAGAGTGCTCCATCACCAAGGACAGATTCTCTTCAAAAACATTGATCATGTGTTTGGCCATAAGGCAAGTCCAACAATTTTCAACAGATTGAGAATTTTCAGAGTGTGCTCTATGATCACAGAAGAATTAAGGATGATTTTATTTTTAAAAGTAGATAAAGCTCCGGATAGAGCAAGATTTGACAAAATAACGATGTATAAATTACAAAGGGCACATGAGGGAGGGGGGAACGGGGAGGGAGGGGGAAAAAAGAGGACCTGATGCAAAGGGTTTAAGTGGAGAGCAAATGCTTTGAGAATGATTGGGGCGGGGAATGTATGGATGTGTTTTATACAATTGATGTATGTATATGTATGGATTGTGATAAGAGTTGTATGAGCCCCTAATAAAATGTAAAAAAAGGGGAAAAAAAAGAAAGAAAAGAAAATGATTAGGGCAAAGAATGTACAGATGTGCTTTATACAATTGATGTATGTATATGTATGGACTGTGATAAGAGTTGAATGAGCCCCTAATAAAATGTTTAAAACAAACAAAAAAGTAGATAAAGCTCATAATATTTTGAACTTAATCAATTTATATCTAAATAACTTATAAAACTTCAAAACCAAACTCACTGTAATAACGTCAATTGTGACTCATAGGGACCCTAGAGGACAGGGCAGAACTGCTTCTGTGAGGTTCCAAGACTGTAACTCTTTACAGGAGTAGAAAGCCCCTTTTTTTCTCCTACATCTGACTCCCAAGGAACTACTGGTGGTTTCGAAATGCTGACCTTACGGTTCGCAGGCCAATGCATGACCACAAGCGGCTCCTAAGTAGGCTCATGATCTGGACCCCCACATTCAACCACTCAGACTCACTGCCGTTAAGTCGTTGATTCGTAACGACCCCGTGGGGTTTCTGAGACTATAACTGTTCACAGGAGTGGAAAGTCCAGTCTTTCTCCCGAGGAGCTGCTGATGGTTTTGAACTGCAGACCATGCAGACCGCAGCCCAAGGCGAAACCACTACACAACCAGTGCTCCTTTAAATTCACGTTCAAATAAAAAATATTCAGGGGGAAACAAGGTAATAAAATAATCCCTCTAAGGCAAAGAGGGAACATAAAGTATTGCTTATGTAATATTTACATGGTAGATATTATAGGGAACCTAGACATGCTATCAAGTATGAGGGCAACTAAAAATATTGCTATTAAAAACTTTAGTAAATAAAATTATCAAAATGTGAAATTATGGTTTCTCAACAGTTCCTCCATCTGTGCCTACATACTTCTGATGTCAGTGTTTCTCTCTCCTTAACACTTCCCCCAAAGAACTCTGAACTTTGATTTATAGCCCATCAAAATAGTACTTTTGGCATCCTTAAGGGGCTCAAATTTCCTTGAAATGTTTCTTTGAGTTTGGGACCCTTCTCCCCACTCCCTAAACAAAGTTTCAAAGTTCAGAACTGTGTCTTTAGCATGGACAGGTTAGATTTCCCAATAAACTTCTCAGGACAAGTCTTGCTAAGAATGAGCGGGACAGGCTGTGATGGAAAACAGGTATCTGGGGCAGTTTCCCTGCCCTTTCTCACCAGTGCAACTTTCAATTCTTTGTCCTGAGTCCATCCAGAAAACTGATCACAGTTTCCCTGCGGAATCCCCCAGGACAGTCTCCGTGACTTTTGAGCTGATTTCCAGGTATTTACTGCCCAGTAGATCCCCTTGCCAGCCATTATTCTCATGGGACCAATGTTTTTTCTCGAAGGCACTGTCACAAAACAAGAGACATGTGTAAAGATGTTTTGTTTGGAATAAACTAGAACCCTCTAGCCACGTTTTTTACTTACCTTCATAAACAGGAGAATTTGTGTAAGTTACATGCCATTTTATATGAGACTTGAGCACCCATGTCTGTTGGTAGCCCTGGGGATCCTGGAACCAATCTCACTACAGGTAATGAGGAAAACTGTAAATGACAATAATTAGGAACTCTCGCACCTAAACAAACCTCACTGAACTGCAAGGCAACTTCAAGCGGGCAAATATATAATTGAATACCCTGAAAGACAGGAAAAGAAGGGGAGCTAAACACATTTGAAGAAATAATGGGCAATTGTTATCTAAGTTCCATGAAATCTATAAACTCTGGTCCAAGAAGCTCAACAAATCCCAAACATGAGATAGGTAACAACTACTAAGTCAAATACATCATAATGAAATTTTCTTTAAAGAAAAAATTATGAAAGGAAAATCACGAGATAGGAACGTCAATTTTGTTTTATACAGAGGACCAGGGAAAAAAATAACTCAGAACGAAGTCTGGTTGGAGAAAAGTGCACGTGCGCAGCAGTGGAGCCCTAAAAGAAAATGAGCTGCCAACCAGAACTCTGTCTCCAGCAAAGAGACGTTTCAAAACTTCAGTGAAATAAGGAGTTTTTCAGACCTACAAAGGCTGAGAAACCAACAGCACATCTGTATTGCTAGACTTGTTTAAAGGGAGGCCCTCAGACAGAACGAAACGATACCCGATGGGAACCGGAATTAACACAAAGGAATGAAAAGCACTAGAAATGGTAAACACGTGAGTCAATATTAAACAACATCTTATTATTTTTGAAACTCTTTGAAAGATAATTGACTGTTTAAAACAAAATATTAAAACAACAGGCTTGATTTATAATATAGAGCTAAAGTATATGACAATATAGTAGTACAAAGACATCTTGTAATGTTTTGCGTGTGAAGTACAAAATTATTATTCAAGGATGAACTAGGTTAAATAAAGTGTGTGTACTGTAAACCCCCAATCTAGCACAAAAACAGAAACAAAGAATCATAACTAATAGCAAGGGGATGAGATGAAAAATAATACTCAAAAATAATTCAAAAGAAAGCAGAAAAATAGAACAAAATACATCTGGGCCAGTAGAAACAAATAGCAAGACAGTAGAGTTAAAATTGCCAATGACTTCATTCTACTTGGATCAATAATCAATATTCATGAAAGCAGCAGTCAATAAATAAAACGATATTTTTCACTTGGCAAATCTGCTGCAAAAGACCTCTTTAACGTGTTCCCTGGCAAAGGTGTCTCTTTGAAGTTTAAGGTGGCCTTGCCCAAGCTGTGGCATTCTCAATGATTTTATGTGTTTGGGAAAACTGGGCCATGACATGAGAAGGCAGTTGAAGCTTCAAGTTGATGTTGCAAACCAATAGGTTGGCAATTCAGATCTACTAGTCACTGCGAGAGAGAGATGAGACAGTTTGCTTCCATAAAGATTTATGAGCTGTGTCCTATGCAATCCCTATGGATTGGAATAAACGCCACACAGTGTGGGTTTCGGTTTGGCTGGTGAAGAATATCGAATATACTGTGATTAATCAGAGGGGATTGATCATGCACCTGGCACAGAACTGGACAACAACCTATTCGAAGTCGACTTGCTATGACTTAGAGCCAATCTTGACAGCAACGAACAACAATACAACAGATTTATATCTTCTATTAATTATCATATTAAATAGAAATGCAAGCCCAATTACATGGATTACCACATGAAATGTAACAACCCAGTTAAAAACAAAGATGATCTGATTGAAGATTCTACACCAACTATTTGATGCTTATAAGAAACACACTTTTAATATAAAATACAAAGAAGTTGGGAGTGCAAAAATGGATGAGTTCACACCATGCTAATAATAATCTCAGGAAAGAGGGAGTGGCTTTCTAAATATCAAAGTGAGATTTCAGAGTAAAGAGGATGACCACTGGGAAAGGGTGTCATTTTTTAATAATAAAGAGGCTAGTTCATTAAGAAAAATAAAAATCTTGCATGTTTACATACCTAATCATATAGATTAAAAATTAAATAAAACTGCAAGGAGAAATAGACAAAACAATAATCAGAGTGAAAATTTCAGTGCCTCTGTTTTTCATAGAACAACAAGCAACTCAAGTGGGAACATATTTGCACTAGTTCCCTTTGTCCCTAAGTCTCACAGAGACAAAACTGATGAACCAAAATGGATTTGTCACAGAGACAAATGGATGAGCAGTGGATTGTGTCACAAGCAAGGAACCCTGAGCTTAGAAAGCTCAAAGCTTTTGCCATGGGCAGTAAGCATGCTTGTCCTTTTCTCATGACCACAAACACCACCAACAACAACCAAAAAAAAAAAAAACACCCTGCTGCCATCGAGTCAATCCCAACTCATGGGGACACTACAGGACACAGTCGAACGGCCCCTGAGTTTCCCAGATAGTAACTGTTTACAAATAGAAAGCCCTCTCTTTCTCCTGAGGAGCAGCTGGTGGTTTCAAACTGGGGATCCTATGGACCACAACCCAATGTGGAACCACTACACTACCAGAGAGACACTGTATCTTATAAGATTCATATAATCATGTATGATCATGTTTGAAAATAAAGTATAAAGGGCAGTGAGTGTCTCTGCCCACATGAGTAGTTTTCTCCCAAGGATCATGACTATTATTGTGTTAATAAACTTAGAAAATTGCTCAGATGACATCAACTGTCAAAGCTCAGTTAAGAAGAAATGAATAACCGGAAGAGATCTACATCTACTAAAATAATTTAATTTGTACTTTAAAACTTTCTAACACTTCTCTCTACTATTTGGGCACTTTCTTGTTAAAATATAATTAAACATCAAAAGCCTTCCATCCACAATGAAAACCTTCAAACATAGATGGGCTCATGATTGTACCTTAAAAAATATTTAAAGAAGAAATCTATCAGTTCTGTACAAGCTGTTCAGAATATTGATGATGAATGAATATTTCTGAATTTATTTTAGGAGGCCAGTATTATCAAAATACAAAAAAAAGTTTACAGACCAATATCCCTCATAAACAATAGGACTCAATCACTAAAGTTAAATTCAAAGGAGTATGTATAGTACTAACATCATATGTAAGAAAATAAAGCTGAAAAACTACGAACTAAATATCCACCTCCAAAAGGGGGGACACATTAAAAATATATAATTAAATTCAAAGAAAGAAGTAAGGAAAATATATAATATAAAAATTAATAAACTATAAGACAAATAATTGCATAGAACTTTAACAAGCAACAGACTTGGAAGACATTGTGTTGAGTGACATTAGTCAATCACAAAGAAAGTATGTATACTGTGTGACACCACTGTTGTCAAACGTCAAGAAAAGGTTTTCACACCACAAGAAATAATCTTTGATGGTTACCAGCTCTCAAACAGCAAGGAAGGAGAAGTCACTGGCTACTGTGTCACTCCTTCACTGCCACTGAGTCAATTCCAAACCTGCTCCTGAGGGTGTTCCATGCCTGGTAGCTGATCCCATCAATACTTCGTGATCACGCAGGATGGTGTGCTTCTTCCATGTGGACTTTGTTGCCTCTCAGTTAGGCAGCCGCTTGTTAATCTTCAAGCCCATAAGACCGCAGGAGCGGTATCTTTTGATAGATGGGCGTCATCAGCTTTCGTTAAGTGGTCCATATTTCAACTAAACAATAGGTTCAAAATAGAATAATACCACTTGTGAGGTACACACACCTTAGTAAAATCAACCATTTAAGAGAAAAGGGGCTTCATTTACCTAAGGACAAAATTAAGGATTTGGAAAGAAGGAATTACAATGGGAGGGGAGTGGGATACGTGACGGTACATTGAGGGGGTGCCAATGAATGTTGTCAGTTAATAAATAAAAGTATAATATTAACAAAATATCTACATCTTCATACTCCAGAAATAGACCCACACCTACATAGTCACTTAGTCTGTGATACAGGTGCCAATGTAGTCGAGAGGGAACACGATGATCTTTTCAGTAAAGGATGCTGATGGACTTTATAGTCCATAAGGAAAATAATGGATCTGGGCCCTTATAACTCAAGCAAAGATCCATTTCAAGTGAATTGATATAAATATGAAGTTAAGACATTAAGCTTATAAAATCATAAATAATAATGACTATTAATAAGTCAAGAAAAAAGCTAACCATACAAGAAATAGTGATAAACTATATTACATTCATGCCAAAGATTTCCTTTTTTACAGAAATGCCATGAAGAAATCCAAATTTCAAGTTAGCTCAGAGATGGTTTATATAACGTGTGTGTTACAAAACAAATATTTTAAATTAAAGTTTATTTTGTAGTAGCAAAAGGGAAAAAAGGTATCCAAGTAAACACATATGTCCAATTTTATTAGTCCTCAAGAAAATAACATCAGAATGACGAAATGATGGGATTTGTAGCGACTGGAATTATCATGCTCTGATAATGGGATTGCAAATTCTTACTATTTGGAAAGTGTTGGTAAAAATATTGACTACATTCAGGCATCAAAGACCCAGAACAAAAAATCATATCAATGTGAATGAGGGGGAGTGCAAAGTGGAGACCCAAAGTCCATCCATTGACAATTGTACATCCCTCAGAGAAGGGTCACAGGGAAGAGACAAGCCAGTCAAAGTGCAGTATAGCACCAATGAAACATACAACTTTCCTCTAGTTCTTTAATGTTTCCTCCCCCCAACTATCATTATCCCTATTCTACCTTACAAATCCAGCTCAACTAGAGCATGTGCATGGGTACAGATAGGAGCTGGGAACACAGGGGACCTCAGCACCAATACTGAGAGTACCAGTACCAGGAGAGGAAGTGGAAGGTGGGGGAGAAAGGGGAAACTATCACAATGATCTACATTTAATTCCTTCCCACGGGAACGGACAACAGAGAAGAGGGTGAAGGGAGACAAATAATTACAATTTATAAATGATCAATGGTTCATGAGGGAGAGAGGGTGGGAGAGGGAGAGAGGGAAAAAATGACGAGATGATACAGAGGGCTCAAGTAGAGGGAAAATGTTTTGAAAATGCTGATGACAGCAGATGTGCAAGATCTATATGCATATATTTATGGGCTAAGTATTAAAGTAGCAGATGGACATTGGGCCTCCACTCAAGTACTCCCTCTGTGCAAGAACACTTTGTTCTATTAAACTGGCATTCCATGATGCTCACCTTCCCGACATGATTACTGAAGACAAAGCAGGTGCAAACGCAAATGTGGTGAAGAAAGCTGATGGTGGCCAGCTACCAAAAGATATAGCGTCTACGGTCTTAAAAGCTTGAAGATAAACAAGCAGCCATCTACCTGAGAAGCAACAGAACCCACATGGAAGAAGCACACTAGCCTGTATGATCAGGAGGTGCCAATAGGATCAGGTATCAAATAACAAAAAAATCATATCATTGTGAATGAGAGGGAGTGTGAAGTGGAGACCCAAAGTCTGGACATTCCGTTACAGAAGGGTTACAGGGGAGGAGATGAGCCAGAGTTCAGTGTAGCACCGATGAAACATACAACTTTCCGCTAGTTCTTTTTTTTAGGTTAATATTGTTTTATTTAAAATAGTTAAAATATTGGTTTAATTCTTCCTTGTCCAGTGCTTCTGTAACAAACACACCACAACTGGGTGGCTTTAACAAGCAGACATGCATTTTCTCGCAGTTTAGGAGCCTGCAAGTTCAAATTCAGGACACTAAGGCTAGACCTGAGTCTTTTCAGCTTTTTATAAAAAATCATTTTATTAGGGGCTCATACAACTCTTATCACAATCCATACATACATCAATTGTATAAAGCACATTTGTACATTCATTGCCCTCATCATTCTCCAAACATTTGCTCTCCACTGAAGCCCTTGGCATCAGCTCCTCATTTTCCTCTCCCTCCCCGCTGCCCTCTCCCTCGTGAACCCTTGATCATTTATAAATTGTTGTTTTGTCATATCTTACACTGTCTAATGTCTCCCTTTACCCACTTTTTTGTTGTCTGTCCCCCAGGGATACGGTTATATGTAGATCCTTGTAATCGGTTCCCCCTTTCCACCCCAGCCTCTGTCCACCCTCCCAGTATCGCCACTCTCACCACTGGTCCTGAAGGGATCATCCATCCTGGATTCCCTATGTTTCCAGTTCTTATCTGTACCAGTGTACATCCTCTGGTCTAGTCAGATTTGTAAGATAGAATTGGGATCATGATAATGTCCTCTAGTTCTTTAATGCCCCCCTCCCCACTATCATGATCCCAAATCTATCCTATAAATCCGGCTAGTCCAGAGGATGTACACCAGTACAGATAAGAGCTGGAAACACAGGGAATCCAGGAAAGATAAACCCCTCAGGACCAATAATGTGAGTAATGATACCTGGATGGGAAGGGGAAGGTGGGGAGAAAGCAGGAACTGATCACTATGATCTACATATAATACCCTCCCTGAGGGACGGACAACAGACAAGTGGGTGAAGGGAGACATCAGATAATGTAAGACATGAAATAATAATAATAATTTATAATTATCAAGTATGAGGGAGGGAGGATGAGGGAGAGAGGGAGGGGAAAACGAGGAGCTGATACCAAGGGCTCAAGTAGAAAGAAAATGTTTTGAGAATGATGATGGCAACAAATGTAAAAATGTGCTTGACACAATGGATGTATGGATGGATTGTGATAAAGAGTTGTATGAGTCCCCAATGAGATGATTTAAAAAAATATTCAAGTAGAAAATGTTGGAATCCAGGATGGATGACCCCTTCAGGATCAGTGGTGAGAGTGGCAATACCAGGAGGGCCAAGGGAAGATGGGGTAGAAAGGGGGAACCAATTACAGGGATCTACATATAACCTCCTCCCTGGGGGAAGGACAACAGAAAATTAGATAAAGGGAGATGTCGCACAGTGTAAGATATGACAAAATAATCATTTATAAATTATCAAGGGTTCATGAGGGAGGGGGCAGTGGGGAGGGAGGGGGGGAAATGAGCTGATGCCAGGGGCTTTGGTGGAGAACAAATTTTTTTGAGAATGATGAGGGCAATGAATGTACAAATGTGATTTACACAATTGGTGTATGTATGAATTGTGATAAGAGTTGTATGAGTCTCCAATTAAAAAAGAAAATGTTTTGGAAATGATGGCAGCATACATACAAATATGCACAATACAATTGATGTATGGAATGCTATAAGAACTGTAAGAACCTCCAATAAAATTATTTTTAAAAGAATATTGACTGTATCACAGACTACCAGAAGAACAAAATATCTGTACAACCATCATGCTCCTTAGAAGAAAGATGGCAAGACTTTTTATCATACTTTGAACATGTTATCAGGAGGAGCCCGTCTGTAGCAAAAGACATCATATTGATAATATTAAAGAGTCAGAGAAAAAGAAGCAGATCCCCAAGGAGATAGATTGACACACTGGCTGCCCCAATGGCCTAACTCAGGAAAATTTGTGAGACTGGAACAGGCTGGGGCTGTACTTTGTTTCTATATAGCACCCAACATCAATGAGCCACACTGACAATACACTGCCGTGGGAATCAGCAAAGTAAATGCACTTCTAGGTATGTTGTTGTTTGGAGACCACTGAGTACGCTCCAGCCCATAGCAACCTTGAGCCCAGTAGAACATAACTGTGCCGGGTTCAGCACCATCCTCGCAAGCGCTCCTATGCCTGAGCCCATTGTTGCAGCCACTGTGGGAATCCGTCTTGTGGAGGGCCTTCCTCTTCTTCACTGCCCTCTACTTTACCAAACACAGTGTCCTTGTCCCTTGCCTGGTCTCTCATGACAGCATGTACAAACTATGTAAGACGAATCCTCTCTTAGGAACAGACACAGAGGGAGAAGTGCCTACGTGCACTCTTGTGTATGCATCAAATCCCGTACAAGAATACTTAAAGCAGCGTTGTTCGTTACAGCCCTGTCTTAGGCTGGGCTCGCCGGAGAAGCAAACCAGTGCAGTGATGCCTGTTGTGGTTATCACGATGTTCTCTAATCAAGTCAGCCCCAATCCACATGCACAACAGAACAAACCACTGCCCAGTCCTTCTCCTTTCTCACAGCCGCTCCTGTGCGTGACGCCATTGTTACAGACTCTGTCTATCCATTTTATTGAGGCTATTTCTCTCTTTACTCTCCGTCCATTTTATCAAGTATCATGCCCTTCTCCAGGAAGTGGCCTTTCTTGACAGTATGTCGAGAGTATGTAAGAGAAGATCTTGCCAGCCCTGCCTCTAAGAAGCCCTTTGGCAGTGTCTCCTCCAAGACCGATTGGGTTGCCCTTGCAGCCGTCCCCATGCTTTCAGTACTCTCCAGTGACAACATTCAAATGCAGCTGTGCTTCAGATTTCCTTATTCAGTGTCCAACTTCCGTGTGCATGTGACACAATCAGAAATACTATGGCTTGGGTCTGGCACCCCTTAGTTCTCCAAGTGACATCCTTGCTTTCCAATACTCTCAAGGAGTCTTATGCAGCAGATTTACCGAATGCAATGCAGCTTTTGATCGCTTCCCTGAGTAATGATTGTGGATCCAAGCAAGACTAAATCCTTGACAATTGCAGGCATCCTGATGTTACCTGCTTTGAGGAGATCAGTCTTCTTTACATTGAGCCGTAACCAAGACTGACGGCTGCACCCCTTGGGTCATCAGCAAGCAAGGTTGAATCGTCTGCATAATGAAGGTTGTTCATAATCACCTGCATAAGGAAGGTCATGCACATTCCTCCGATCCAAATGCCGTATTTCCCTTCAGATCATCCAGTTTCTCTGCTGATTTGCGCAGCACGCAGAGTGAATAACTGTGGTGAAAGGATACAACCCAGACGCACACCTTTCCTGATTTTAAATCAGGCGGTATTCCTGGTTCTCTTCACACAATTGCCTCTTAATCCATGTGTAGCATAAGCCCGATGATGTGTTCTGAAATCCATTCTTGTCAAGATCATCCATAGTTTATTATGGTCCACACAGTCAAGTGCCTTCGCATCATCAATAAACACAAGTAAACATCTTTCTGGTATCATCTGCTTTGAGCCAAGACCCATCGGTTGTTAGTAATGACAGCTATCCCTTGTTCCACGTTCTCTTTTGAATCCAGTCTGAATCCAGTTGGATTCAGCAAAATTGTACTGGCATGTGATATAATGATATTGTTCTATAATTTGAGCATTTTGTTTGGTCATCTTTCTTTAGAATTAGGTACAGATATGGATCTCTTCCAGTCAGTTTCCAAGTAGTTGTCTTGACAAACTGGCCTGGAAGAGCAAGTGCTTCATGAGCTTGTTGAAATATTTCCATTGGGTTTCCATCAATTCCCGGAGCCTTGGTTTGGCTAATGCTTTCAGCGCAGATTCACCTTCTTCCTTCAGTGCTACAGGTTTGTGCTCACTATCTACCTCCTGATATGGCGGAATGTTGACTCCTTCTTCTTTCCATCTTCTTCTGATGCGTCCTGCATCTTTCAATATTTTCCTATAGAATAAGTCAGTATTCCAGCTCAGCATTTGAGGTTTTCAGGAGCTCTCTCAGTTTAAGATACACTTGGTGTGCTCTACCTTTGTGGTTTTCTAACTCTAGGGCTGCAAACATTCCATTTTTATTTTACTTCGTCTTCTTGAGTTTTCCTTTTGAATATTTCTGTGCATCTCTTTTGACTTCATTTCTTTTATTCCATTTGATTTAGCAAGTTTTAGATTCTGTTCTGACATCAACTTTCATCTTTTTCCTTTCTGTTTTTTTTAATTAACTTTTACTTTCTTCGTGAATGTTGTTCGCGATATTCTCCAATAGCTCATCAGGTCTTATATTGCTAAAATGTGTCAAATCTGTTCTTGAGATTTTCAAAAAAATCAGGTGGGATAGATTCAAAGACCTATTTTTGACTCTTGTGGACTTGTTTTCTCTTCAACTTTAACTTGAACTTAAATATGATCAATTGATGGTCTGTACCACAGTCAGTCCTTGGCCTGGTGTTAGCTACTGATGTTGAGCTTCTCCCTCATCTCGTCCCACAAATGTAGTCTATTTGATTTCTAGTATTCCATCTACAGAACTCCATGTGTATAATTCACCTTTTGTGTTGTTGACAAAAAGATATTTGCTATGAACAAGTTGCTGGTCTGGCAAAATTATATCAGGAGATCTCCAGCTTTGTTTCTATTACCAACTCTATATTTTCCAAATAATGTTTCCCCCTCTTTGATTTCCACTTTTGCATTTTAACTGCCAATAATTATCAAGGCATCTCAATCGCATGTTTGATAAACTTCTGCCTGAAGTCGTTGATAGAATTCATCAATGTCTTCAACACTAACTTTTGTAGTTGGTGCAAAAATTTGAATAATAGTTGTACTGATTGGATTTCCTTGAAGGCATATAGATAAAAATTCTTATCACAGACAGCATTGCACTTCATGATTGGTTTTGCAGTGTTCTTATTGACAATGAATGCCACACCATTCCTACTGATTGTGTTATTACCAGAATAGTTAATCCTATGATTTTCTGATTAAAAATGGCCAATTTTAGTCCATTTTAGTTTATTAGTGCCTAAAATATCGAGCATTGTCTCATTTCATTTTTGACTACTTTCAATTTTCCTAGGTGCATCCTCTGCACATTTCATGTTCTGATCACTAGTAGATTTTTGCAGCTGTTTCTTTTTACTTTGAGTTGTGCTGCAAACGAAGATCCACAAGGCTCCATTCCCACAGGCTTTACCCCACTCAAACCACCATGGTCAACTCCCCTCTAAGAAAGCAGCATCTATGATATTCCCCCGTGATCCTGGGTATGCAGATGTAGATATACTGTGTATATTGATGACTATAAGCATGTATATAGAGAGAATTTATAACAAGAAAATGACTCACATAGTTGTGGAAGTGGGTAAGTCTAAGTACAAAGCCAGGCAGGCTCCAAGTTTGATGTAAGGTTACAGACTTCTGAGTTAAGGAGTGTCAAGATTGATGGATCTAAGATCAACCGGAAGGTTGGTGGCTGCCAAGGCTAATAAATCCAAGGGCAGAAAATCAGACTTGTAGATGCAGAAGTGAGTGAATCCAAGGTTAATGAGCCAGACACAGATTCCAGGGCCAGCAAATTTTCCCACAGCATCCACTTACATTGGAAGTGGGACATACTTCGGATGAAATTTTCTTTCTGCTGATTACATCAGGACGATGGCCTGAGTGAAGGTGTGGCGTCCACCTTAGTCATTTTACAGCTAAGTTTAAGGTCATGGGGTATTAGTTGTTCACTGTCGAAATACTTTGAACCCTAGCGGAGCCAAGTTAAAGCAAAGCACTATTACAAGCTCCCAAACTGGAAGCAACTAAAATCCTTATCAGCAGTGAAAGGGTAAATACACTGAGGTGACTTCATAGAGTGGAAGCCTGCATTAGCAGCATGACCAAATGATCCATTGGTACAACAAGGAAGAATTCCACAATGATAAAGTAAAAGAATCAAAATAAAAAGAGAATAAATACTGTAATAACCAAGTATATGAACAATTGATATGTTGGAAGTAGTTGTCTTTGGGATGAGAAGAGGGGCGAGATAGTGTCTGGCAGTGATCCAAGGGCATCCTCTGTTTGCTAAGAATGATTCGTTTCTTGATCTTAGCAGTAGTTACAGAGCTGTTTACTTTGTGAAGATTCACTGACCCATCTCCTTGTGATTTATGTACTATTTAATATGTATATTACACTTTTCAAACAAGATTTAAAAAAATAAAATACCTACTCAAACTATCTGCTATTAATAACCAATTTCAATACTTAGGTCAGCACTGCAACTATTTCTTAATTATCTCTGCTTGTGAAGCATTGTACTAGATAGCCTTCTTGCCCTTGAGAAGCTTCAGCTATCAAGTATGATTTTAGGTGAACGTGTTGCATGCTTTTATAGAAAATCAAGGTCTAGTGCAATTGTTTTAATAAAGAAGATGACTTACATTTTATATATATGGTTCATTGCCCACCTTTCAAACCGGTCACTCCTCTTATGTCATCTTACACTCCTAGTCAACCGTTTTTCTACAGATAGCTACTGTGCACTATTATGTATTTGTTAATTACATGCACTCTCATAAATGTCTAAAATCCTAACATTTCAAATATCTCTATTTTACTACTCTGTTATTGTTGTTGTTTTTGATGGCCCCAGTTGACAGAGAAGAATGGCCTCTGTAGGGTTTTCCAGGCTAGAGAGCAGCAGGTCTTTCTCCCATGGAACCACTGGGGTGTTCTTCTGGTTAGCAGCCAGTTTCTTCAGTGTTGCCCCTTGACATTTCTTTAGGTTACCTTTTTGTTGTCATTGCCATTTCAATGATCTTTTACTGTGTTACGTACGAGTTGTTAATGGCGTAGCAGTGAGTCCATGTCTGACTCCCAGAGTAGAATTTCCCCACGGAGTTTTCTAGGTTATGATCTTTACAGGATCAGAACAACATGTCTTTTCTCCCGTGAAGCTGCTACCCCAAATGTAGTGGCTCAAAACACAACCCAGCAATACTTGCTCATTTCCCACAGTTGGCTGACGTGTGTGGGAATCTCTTTTTCTGGTTGTGCTGGAGGCTCTCCTGGGTCTCTCCTGATGAGCAACCGTGGCAGGTGCACCCACGACGAGTCTCTAAAATGTGGGGCACCTTGATGACGATGGTTGGACCCACTCGTGGCATGATCCCTCCATCCTCCCCACAGGGCAGTTGGCTTCATCACATGATGGGCACATCCTGAAAATGAAGATGGTAACAGAGAAGAAATAGAAGCTTCGTAGGGGGTTAGTCCCAGAACCGGCACAGTGTCACTTTGGACTCAGTCGATGGTAAATGCAATCCTAACCAGGGAAGATTCGAGGGGAGCGACAGAAAATGTTTGCAACCATCTGCAGTGCAGCACCATCTTCCTCTCTCCTTCAAATTTAGGCTTGTCCCAAACCCGCTCTGTGGCAAAAGTTCATTTCAAAACCCCTCTCCCTGTTATGAATTATTAACCCCCTAAACTGAAAATAGCACTTTCATTTCCCCCTGAGAACTCTCTTTTTATCTGTACCTTTCTTTGGGCACTTTTAACTTTCAACCTTGAATTATTCAGATAAGTCTTATCTCTTTTACATTTTAAATAACACTTATTTCTGGTTGCTGAAATTAGACATGTATATTGTAGAAAATTAGCAAATTCATTTCGGAATAATATGTGCCACCTCCCAACTCTCCTCTGCACAGAGAGTTGCCCCATAAATATTTATTTAGAGAATAATTAGGCATACATTTTATAAAACAACTTTTTGTTAGCGCAGTAGTAGGTAGATCTTTCTAATGGTGTTTGGGTTGCTAATATTTTACTCACCTAAATCATATTTTTACAGATAGATATAGGTAAAATGATTCAAATAGAGTATATAATTGATAAATATATATTTTTATAAAAGATAGAAAACTATATATATAAAATATAAAAATGGTACAAATAGAGTATATATGTAATAAATATCTGTGTAATGAATATATATTTAACAAATATATATTCAGCTTTTTAATTCATCAGAAAATAAAATAAAAACAATGACTAATACTTACCGAACTCTTACCTGTGTTAGGCACAGCTTTGAAAAGCATTGAACAGTCCCATGGGAGTCTTCAGGGAATAAGATTATCAAAAGTAAGCAGAGAGCCAGAAAAATACCCTGTGGGACCCTGATTAACACTAATACTCCTGAAATTCAGATGTAAGTTGGCCGCATGGTGAGGAAAGCCAAGACCTGAGAACATACTTGGGGAGTGACTTTGAGAAAGGGGGGCAACTTTCCTGAATTAGAGTCTACCTTCGCTAGATATATTTGTTTATATGGTTTCTTATTTCATTTATTTTTTAAAAAATTCCAATGTCTGCCTATTGGAATTTTAAGAGATTTAAATGATCTTAATTCCATTTTTGTAATATGTTCCATTCTCTAAGGATCCATACAGGGAATGTGAAGCCCAACAATAACTCAAGAAATTTTGATGTATCTAGAAACTACTACTTTGTTCTGTTGGTGCATAGAATTGGAACCCATTCAACAGTACCTAACAACAACAACACTTATAATTAGACAGAATTAGACAATTTTCCAAAGCTTACATTTAACAGCCAAAATGTATTATTTATACATATGTATTATGTGTTATGTGTATTATGCTTTATGAATGCAAGTACAATATAGTGCCTACCCTAAAATATGCACTGTAATTTGAAAATAAAAGAATTAGTAGAGAAATATAATTTTAAAATACACCAGGAAATGGAAAAATTGCTATGAACTATATTTAAAAAAATCAAATTTTGATCGAGTAGTTAGACATGGAGGTGGACCTTAAAAAATTGATTAGCCAAGACCATCTCAGATCTGAGAGGGTAGATATTGGTAACAGCGCAACCTAAGGCACTGAGGCCTGAGAGATTATTACACTGAAACTGGAAAACGGGGTGTTGAGAGAACTACTGGTCTTGAATGGGGTAGCCCATTCAAAAACCAAACTTACTGCCACGCAGTGACTTCCAATTCATAGCAATCCTATAGGACAGGGCAGAACTGGCCCCGTGGATTTCTGAGACTGCGACTCTTTACTGGACTAGAAAGCCTCAACTTTCTCCTGCAGAGTCGCTTGTAGTTTCAAACTGCAGACCTTGTGGTTAACAGCTCAGCATATTACTAATATGGCCACCAGGGCTCCTTGTGTAGCAGAGAATACAAGAAATACAACTGACTGGGTAAAAGAGGCTAAATTATGACAAGCCTTAAATGTATGTTATTCCGTGTGGTCCAGGCTCGGTACAACAAACAATCTGAAGTCATTTTTGTATTTGACTTTGAGAGTATTAAACAAACTAAATAAGGCTTCACTGAGTTTTAATGTAGGAAAATTTTACCTGAAGCACAGTTGGGTGAAACCTTCCTACTTGTTTGCCATAAAATCACCATGGTTTTCCATAAAGAGATGATTATTTTTGACATGCAGCAAAGGTCAGGGTTTGGGTGTATGTTTGTGTCCATGGACATGCTGCTGTGTGCAGGTGTTTTCATTTCCAAAGTCAAGGTCAGGAGGCAGGTTAGGGCTACACAGGGCCATGACCGTCAATCAAGCTGTTCCTTTCACTCCAAGAAGTAGTCAGTCCCCTGGAAAAAGTGCAACCAATTCACTCTGTTTAAATAAAAATTGTTACGGATTATTTGTGAAAAATAACCACCATTTGTTTAAAGAAAACTCTAAAACCAGCATTTCCCCCCGCAGAGGCATTATTGTTTAAACATGAAGAAAATTCCAGAGTTTGGGTGTGTTATGTGTGCATGTGTGTGAGTGTGTGTGTTCATTTCCAACGTGGAGGTTGGGAGGCAGATTATGTCATGCCAAGTTAACCAATCCGTTTGCTAATTTTAGACCACACAATAATAAATTCTCTGGAAAAAGCTCAATTAAGGATGCCCACCTATTCATTGTAGAAACTATGTATTCTTTGTGAAAAACTGTGTAATAGTATATGTATTTTTCATAAAATGGAACAACTTCATCATTAAAAAAATTTGACAACTTCTGTGGGACACATTTATCAACAAGTATTCATTTTCCCCTGATGCCCTAATGTCTCCTGGGAATGTAGATATTGATTTTCAATCCATAATAAAATAAAAGCAAAATTTTTAGATGTAAAACTTCCATCAATTACTTGTCATAAATATGCTTTCAACACACTTTGCTAATTTTTCATAAAGCCATTCACTAAATAAATAACCTTTTGGGTACATACACTAATGGAGTAAAATAATTCCAATATATAATTTACTTCTAAATGCCTCAGAGTCCAGGGGATAGTAATAAAGCATTAATTTTCCTGTATCTTAAATAAAACATTAAGTCTTAGTCAAACAAATTACGGGAGTTATAAAGGATTTCTTGCAAAGACGGTGACTTAGGACAGGTTTTCAAATTATCTTTCGGTGATTTCCATCTTAAACTCAAAAGCAAAATTGCTATATACAAAAGTATTTTAGACCAAATTGGGAGAGGATACTAAGGAACAGTCGGTTTATGAACCTAGCACAAAAATTCATAGGATACATTATCAAAAACAGGATGATTTCCATGGTCGTTGTTAGCTTTGAAAACGACAGAAAATACTTAACCTGGGGTCTTCTCTTCCACCCAGTGAGCGAGATAAGCCCAGGTGAGGAACGGCTGCCCCAGCCAGCATCAAGTCATCTCAGATCCGTCCTTTGGGTCAAGGGCGGTGCAGACCTGGGATGAATATTCAGCTGCAGGCAATGAGAGCTTTCCTTCGGCATTTGTCTCTAATGGTTTTGCCACTCTTGGCTGTAGGCTGCTTCTATGTGTTAAGGGGTTGTCCTGTTATGTGATTTGTCCCCTTTAATTTCCACCTATAGAATTTGGTAGTGGTTACTGTGCTTACCGTGGCCTGAGGGCCCGAGATTGTATGTGCTCGCCACGTTACATTATGACCTCTCTCTGCGCCGACCTGGTTCCTGAAGTCATGCGGGTGCTGGAGGGTCTCTATCAAGAAGAGTACCTTCAGAGTGGAGAGGGCAGAGTTAACAGAGTTCGGAGTAAACGGAAGCGAAGCCCGCGGTAGAAGTAATAAGGCCTCCTTGTCTGTGCCACCCTCCCTCCAAGGACACAGGGAAGCCTCTGGGAATGGCATCCTCACTGGGAAAGGACAAGTAGAGCCAAGGAAAAAAGGATAACCTGAGCCCAATTGTGCTGTAACAAGATGCTTGAATGCTGTCTTCAGACTGCTTTGTGAGAAAGAAAAATAATAATAATTTAAAACAAAAAACATGAGCCTGGTGTTCAGATGGGTCTAGGGACAGCTACAGTCATAGAGCTCTGATCAAGGACGATGACTCTGAAGGACTGCGGCGAAGGCCAGTGCTCTTAGTGGACACAGTCTGAGCAGTGCATTTGCTTGGCTACACTGTAGTGCTGCACTGTGCGAGATGATGGAAGTAGTTACCAATGGGTTGGTCTAACCACTAGGCGTTTGGAAGGACAGGATAGGAAAATTGGTTGCAAGAAAGTTTAGGGAAGAGTTATTTAGATGAACCTATCAGAGGTTCAATATCTTTGTATCCCAAATACATGTTTTCACTATAGGTGAGGATAATAATTATAGATAAATAGCATGCTCACGTCAGTCAGCCTCTTTCCCACTTACCTTGGTGCTTGTTCAAGGAGCCCATAAGCAGGGCAGAGGGTATGAGTGCTGTGCTTTAGCTCAAGACCACAAATACCTTTTTTATTTTTAAGATGGAAAAAATATCAGGCTTTAATGTATGCGTTCCCCATCCAAGTTCACATCGAATCCTAATTCATATAAAACCAGTTGCCGTGGAAGCATTCACCTCAGGGCAGGTCTACACAAGAAAAGTCACCTGTGGGCTCCACGGGGTTTCCCAGAATGGACTCTTTAACGCAGATCACCAGGCCTTTCCTCTGAAGCGTCTGTCAGTGGACTTGAACCTCTGATCTTTTGACTAGCAGCCAAGCACCATGTTGCACAACCCAGGAACTGCTTATACATAGATGGCAATGTACTTTCTATGTGTAAACATTACAGCGTAGCCCCGGGGGGATGATCGATAATGGTCTTTGTTATAAAATGGGCATGAGACCGCTAAAGTGAACCAATAAAGCTATTGGAAAAGAAAGAAATGCCCCATGAATAATTTAAAAAATAATTAAATTAAATTAAAATTATGGCATAGCTAATTGCTTTAACTTAAACATCTTCACATTCCTTCATATATATAATGCTATTTTAATAGTCCTATGTTATTTTTTAATTTAATCTCTTTATTGGGGGCTCGTACAACTCTTATCACAATCCATACACACATCCATTGGACCACAAACTTATGCCAACTGACCTAGCTAACACTACTGAGAAATGCCTAATCTTGCCAAATGTCAAAACCAATATTGTGATCCCAATGTTGCATACTTTGAGGGAACCAACTAACTAGCCACCTTATGGAAGGTTGGTTCTCTTGGACCATGTTAGAAATTTGTGTTGACAGAAATATACACGTATTCAGATGTGGATTAGCTTTTCCTGTCCCTGGTACATCTGTTAGCACCACCATGCAAAATAGTTTATAAATCTATGCATCTAGACAAAGAACTCATTTATAGCACAGAAAGAGTCATGGTATAAACTGCTTTTTACCATATACTTCATCTCCTTCAAATGGCTGGCTTCATGGAAAACCCAAGATGGCTTACAAAAGCTTAGTGGTTGCACCATTTAAGATACATCTCAAAAGAACCGGATCCTGTCATACAGCACAGTTTGCGTTTTGAATCAGATGCCATTTATATAGTGCTGTCGTTCTCACTATACCCAGAGTGAAGATGTGTGTCTCTGAATCAAGTGGTAGAAGTAGGAGTGACTCGTCTCCCCATTGTACCTAATAGCCCGCCTGATTGCAGCAATGTTGTTTTACCTCCTGGCAACAGGTGAGCTTTGCTACTTTGAAAGATGTAGTCTCCTCCTGGTGTGGGTGGGTATTTATACATGCATTGGTTCTACTGGATTGTAAGATGAGACTCTCACCTGGTCATTTGAAGCTCTTTATATTAATAAAACCAGAGACAAAGAGGAGAGAGAGAGAGAGAGAGAGAGAGAGAGAGAGAGAGAGAGAGAGAGAGAGAGAGAGAGATTAGAGTGATTGATCCTAGTGACCAAGAGTTGCTAGTTGCTGCTTCAGAAGAAAACAAAGAAGGTTATATCTGAGAACGAGTGGATTGTCTTGGGAATCTCTGGGTAGTAACCTACTCAATAGTAAAGGTTAGGGAAAAACCTGAATGAGTAAGCAAAGAAAGAACTAAAAGTCAGGATGGTTGAGAACTTGCATCTTTCAAGAATAAAGACTTGAGTCGTCTCAGCAGGCTGAAGAACGCTGGAAAACTAAGGCACCCTGAATGTGCAATGGGAAAAGCAAGCTAACTATCAACTGTGACCTTGTGAGCAATTATAAAAATAACGAGTATAGCAAGACAAAAATATGGTAGTGCATTAAGGGATACCAAAAAAATATTTCCTCAACCAGTAAACACACACTTAGGGCCCTTTTGTCAAGATTTTTTTTAAAAAATAAAAGGGGAAAGAGAAGCAATAAAGGAAAATGAGAATGAAGAAAATAAAACAAGAAAGGAAAGAAAATCAAATCGATCCACTAGAGATAGGTGAAAAGATATGCTTTGGAAAAATATTTTAAACTGCAAAGATGTGTATCCTCCAAAAAAAATTGAGGCAGCACTTCAGACATAAAATTTGAAAACAAAAAAATTGAAAAAGGAAACAAATTCTAAAGAGAGAAAATGTGACATTGAAGAATTGAAACGTTTTAGAAATAGAAAAGGGTAAAAATTATACTGCTGACAAACTAACGAGTGACATGACTGGAGTAAAGGTGAGGGAATCCACAGCCACGAGGATGGAAAGAACTCCAGTGGAGATCCAGGACACAGAGGACGTCTGCATCTGGGGGACATGTGAGAATGCGTGGAATAAATAAAGGAATGTAAAGTCACAAATTAAAATAAAATTTCTGAAATTAAAGAAGATATGATCGAAAGAATAAAAAGAGTAACTGATGTAGAAAGAAAAGGTCATTAATGAGTAATTCGGAAACATGTAGTTTGGAGTTAAAATAGAAAGCAACCAGCATCTAAGTATCAAACAATAATCACCCACAAAGGAAATTGTAAAAGCACTCACTTAAAGCTTACCCTTAACAATGTGAACAAGCCCTTGTCTGCTAACCAGGAGGTTGCCTGTTCAAACCTCTGAGCCACTGAAAAAGGTGCAGCTCTCTGCTCTTCTGAAGATGGATAATCTTGGAAGCACCAGGTAGGGTTGCTCTGGCTCAGAATCAACTCAAAAGCAGTGGCTGTTAGTTAGTTGCAAGAAAATTGTGGAACAAAAAGCCACTGGAGTTACAGAAGAAAAAAAGATTGCACTCCTTATGTGTGTTCTTAGTCATATTGGCATTTGAATGCCCAAGCCATAGACAAGAATATTAAATGCATAAAGTTTTAGCATGCATATTTCTCAGATATCAAGGTACATTTTCTGATTCAACAAATGTAATGATTAATTCAAATAAGAGCTACAGAAACAGACAAACACAAGATGAGAGGTGGCTTCAGTACAGATAACAGCTCGATGTAAAGAAGACCAAAATCCTCACACCTGAACCAAGAGGTAGCATCATGCTATAAAGAAAAGATTGAAGTTGTCAAGAATTGCATCTTACCGATAGCAATGATCGATACATAACCACCACCGCAGCCACCACCAGGGGGACAAACAACATAAAATATGGGGAAGTGAGAGAGCAATCAGTGTTAGATATGAAAATAATAATGATTTATAATTTATCGAGGGGTCACAAGGGTGGGGTGGGGAGGTAAAAAACAGCTGATATCAAGGGCTCAATAGAAAGTAAATGTTTAGTAAATAATAATGGCAATTGATGTATGAGTTGTTGTAAGATCTGTAAGAGCTCACAATAAAATGTTCTTTTAATAATAAAAAGAAAATAGAGCATCAAGAAGAAACAAAGATTGCTTCTTACTTGGATCCACAACCAAGGAGCAGCCAAGAGAACAAACACTGCTCCACACTGGGTCAATCTGCTGCACAAGACCTCTTTAGGGTGTCAAAAAGCAGAGCCATGACTTTGAAGGCTTAAGATGCACCCGATTGACCCAAGCCATGGTGTTATCAATCGTCTCATATTCATATGAAAGTTGGTCATTGAGTAAAAATGGCCAGCGATGAATAGACGCATTTGAACTTGGGTGCTGGTGAAGAATATTGAAAGTATCATAGACTGCCCAAAACAACAAACAAGTGTGTCTTACAGGAAGTACAGACGGAATGAGCCTGAGAGACAAGCATGGCAAGACTGTGTCTTACATACTTTAGACATGTTATCAGAGGATATCAGTCCGTCCTAATTGTGGAGAAGGACATCATGCTTTGCAAAGTAGAGGGCCAGTGAAGGAAAGGAAGGCTCTCGGCGAGGTGGACTGACACAGTGGCTGCCACTCTGGACTCAAGCATAGAAATAATTGTGATGTTGGCACAGGATTGGGCAGCATTTTTTTCTGTTGTGCATAGAGTAGTGATAGGTTGGAACTGATTGATAGCACCTGTCAACAACAACAACGTTAATACTGAACTCAGTTGAAAATAAAATTAAGTACATACAACTAATTATTTCAAAGTATAAAGCAATATAATTAATTATAGTTTCTAAAAACTGTAACATGATATGAAAAAGGGCAGGGCAGAATATGCTAAAAGACCCAGAGAATACCATATACCAATTAGAACTCTGGCCATGTAACATATAGTACCTTCCCAAAAAACTCACAAAACTTGAGGAAAGGTCAGTTATTGCATAGTCAGAAGATGAAAACAGACACAAGATTAGACAGACAAAGAATGATAATGTAGCCAATGACAACCCACAGATTCTGGAGCAAGAGTTATCTATCAGTGCATCTCACACATGCTGATGGAAAAAGTTAGGTCATGTCAACCAGCAAGGTCAGGTTGTCTACTTAGTTATTTCCGCCTCCATAATGGATGGTCTCTGGTGAATAATAGCATGAAATAATACTGGAAATATCCTCACACTCCAAATGTTGCATCCATGTTTACACCACTACCCAAAACCACCTTGTGTTCAGTCTTCTAATAATTTTCAATGCTTCAGACCATCAAGTCAAGACATTTTCCACTTCCCATCATTTAAAAAATATACTGTATATACTCGAATATAAGCCTACCCGAGTATAAGCCGAGGTACATAATTATTACCTGGGAAACCAGAAAAACGGATTGACTCGAGTATAAGCCTAGGGTGGAAAATTCAGAAGGTATTGGTGAGTTTCAATAATCAAAACAAATGAAAACAAACTTACTAAAAATTGAGACATCAGTGGGGTAATGTATTTAAATATTTATTTTAAATAAAAACATAAATGAAAGGACAAGTCATTTAACATTAGTAAACCAGCACAGTAAGTGGAAAATAGGTTCAACAAAAACAATAAGGTATCAACAATGATACATTAAGAGTACTATATTCCCTGAGCTCAATCAGCAACCAAGCTAAACTATAAAGAACTAAAATCCTTCAAAACTGGATTCCTCATCATCATCCATATCACAATGCAGAGCTTCAGCTGGTGTGAGGTCATCATAGATGCTGTCCTCACTGAGATCGTCGTCATCACCCTCACTGCTGTCATTTTCATACAAAGCACAGTCTTCAATGCCATCCATAGCATTACTAATACTACATTTCTGGAAAGCACATCACACCATGTCTTCTGGACTGTCTTCCCATGCATCTCGAACCCACTTTGCTATTAACTCTATGTCAGGCTTCATGAGATTTCCTCCCTTTGTTAGTTGGACTTGACCAGATGACATCCATTCATGGCACATCCTTCGCACATGGTCTTTAAAAGGCTTATTCAAAGGTACATCCAGAGGCTGCAGTAAAATGTAAGCCCACCTGGAATAACAGCTAAAGTAACATTACTAGATTTTGCCATTTTTTTATGTCATCCGATAGGTGGGCTCTGAGCATATCCGAAACAAGTAACAATGGCTTTTTCCTTAAGCCTGCTCCTGGTCATTGGTTCCAAATTTGTTCCAGCCATTTTTTTGTTCCGTCTTCAGCCAGCCAGCCTTTAACATGTGCACGCACAGTAATTCTTGGTAGGAAATTGATCTTTTTAGACAAGGTCTTTTAAAAATAATGACAGGACATAGCTTAGTTCCATTAGCCAAACATGATAGAACAACTGTAAAGTGTTGTTGTTTGTTTCATTTCCTGTGGTTTTGAGAAAAAAATGTTTTTTCTCCTAAACTTACCACTGTTCTGTTGCTTGGAAGATCAAAAGTCATGGCAGTTTCATCCACATTCCCAATATCTGCCAGGTCATAATTATATATCCTTCTTTGTTGTATAATAAATGACTGGAATGACATAAGTTTTTTCTTCAAGGTCTTGTGGCAATTTCTGGGAAATCTTTGTTCTTGGTCTCACACATAGTAGGCCAAACCTATTCATGAAGCAGGTACACCATCCTGCTGACGCAGCAAATTTTTCAATGCCTGGTGCTTTATATTTGCCATCCTTAGCCATTTGTAGAGCACGTATGCGAATTCCCATGCGTATTACGCAGTTACCATTTTGATGACACTCCATAAGCCATTTATGCAATTCACTCTCTAGAGCCCCATAAAAAGACATTAAACCACGATGAGCTTTTTTAACTTTTGGAATCTGTTCCAAGTCAGCCTTCATTTTCTGCCACTCCCTCACTTGCTTTCCATCAGCACAGAATTCCCTACTTGCAATACTGTTATTGCTCTATTTTGCTCTTGACACAACCTTCATTTTGAAACCAGCCTCATATGACTGGCGTTTTTGTATCCATTTCTAATACGATGAAAAAACAAGACTTTGTAAAAGAACTTTCATGGTAATGCCCCCCAACCCCCCCGCCCCCCATGATGTGTTAGCCGAGAAGAGTGGGGGGGTGGGGAGTTCGTGTGAGCGGGGGATGCAGGATATGAATTAAGACAGAGACCAGAGGGGAGAGATGGAGCATAGCCACAGACACATCCTTACCAGTTCAGCTGCTGGCTTAAGTGAATCAGTACGGGTGCTTCTGCAAATTGGAGCCGTCCACGTCATAGGATGGCTCTGATTGGTTAGATGTGAGTAAACAAACATTCAAAGCCCTACAGTGTCAATGAGGCTTTGAATGAACAGTGGAGAAACAGTAATCACCCGCGAGATAATGGGCGCTCGTCCATCCCATTACCTCGGGGGAGCCCCAGTGAGATGTTACACCTTGCTGGGGTACCACTGACCCATGCATAAGCCTATACACGAGTATGTATGGTATTTGAACCTTGAAATATTTCTCTTTCTGCATAAAGTTTATGCCCAGTGCACCAATTGAAGCTCTTTTCATAGGTGGGTATGAAGTGTACCCAGACTACTATCTTTCAAGGATACTCCTGAGTGAGGATTTGATGTGCTTTTGATGCCCCACGGTGCATTGATAATTCTTGGTGATTGGAACACAAAAGCTGAAAACAAGAAAAAAGGTAAGTAGTTGAAAAATATGACCTTGGTGAGAGAAATGAAGCAGGAGACCACATGATACAACTTTGCAAGACCAACAGCATCTTCGTTGCTAATACATTTTTCCAACAAAACAAATGACAACTCTATGTGAGTACCTGTCTAGATTTAATACACAGTTGTCAAACTGACTTCATCTGTTGAAAAAGATGATGGAAAATCTCCACATCATCAGCCTAAATAAGACCAAGGGTCACATGGGGAGAGAACCTTTAACTGCTTATATGCAAGTTCAGTTTGAAGCTGTCGAAATTTCAAACAAACCCGCAAGAGTCAAAATGCAACCTTGCATATCTTCTACTTTGTTAGGGTCTCATCCAGCAAGACCCTCACACGGTGACCCGGAGGGGCAACGAACCTGGATGGGAAAAAGGAAGAGAGACATGGGGCAAGACAAGTGCTGATCAAGCCCGTTTATTTTGCCAAAACTCTGGGTATATATTCACAACAGAGAAGGAAGTGGGAGGCACATATTCCAATGAAGCACACTGTGTAACAACCGCACACTGTACAAGAACCAATCAGCCACATGTTCCCAATAAGGTACAAAGGGTACGCAACAGTACTCAAAGACGTCTGTGGTGACGTCCGCATGCATATCAAGGCTTACCGGGTGAACTTATCACGATGTTCCTAATACGATATATCTGCAGTTCAATGGGTGCTCAGTACTTTGACTAATGGCAACAAGGTCAGTTATCGGAATTGCCCATACTACTGAGCACGTAGTTTGGAATGTGGGGGCGAAGTTGGGCAGGAAACAAAGCCTTGCTGTTAGAAAGCGGCCAAGTTTCTGCTACGTGTCTGAGGCTAGGGTCTTAATGGCTATTGGCTCCCAACACTACTTGAATGTAGAGACCATCTTAAGAACAAATTTGATGCACTGAACACAAATCACAAAATACCAGACCAGTTGTGGGATGACATCAGTAACATCATACATGAAGAAAGCAAAAACATCATTAAAAAGAGAGGAAAAATCAAAGTGAATGTCAGAAAAGAGTCCTGAACGTGGCATAGCTAAAGTGAATGGAAGAAATGATGAGCTGAACAGAAAATTTCAAAGAGCAGCTTAAGAAGAGATAGTATAATAAAAAAAAATGTGCAAAGTTCTGAAGTTAAGAAACCAAAGAAAGAACATTGTCAACATCTCTTAAGGTCAAAGAACCAACAGGAATAATTAAGCCTCGAGTGTTATAATAATAAAATACATGGTGAAATATTGAGTAATGTAGGAAGCATTGAAGGAAGGTGGAGGGAATATGTAGCCACTGTACAAAAAAAATTGGCCAGTGCCCAACCATTTCAAGAGGTCTATATGATCAACAAACGGTGCTCCCTAAAGAAGAAAACCAAGCCACACTGAAGGCAGAAGTGAAAACAAAGCTCTAGGAATCTATAGAATGCCAACTGAAATGTTTCAAAAATAGGTGCAGTGCTAGAAGAAGTCACTAGTTTATACCAAGAAATTTAGACGACAGCTACCTGGTCAACCAATGAAGGAGATTCATATTTGTGCCCATCCATCACTGTTGATATTAGGTAGATCGTAGATGAAAAAGGAAAGTATCATTAAAATATTTACATATGTTTTATTGACAATACAAAGGCATTCAACTGTGTTAATCATAACAAATTATGGGCAACACTGTGAAAAATAGGAATTCCAGAAAACATAATAGTGCTCATGCCAAGTGTGTGCTCAGACCTACAGGTAGCCATTCGAACAGAACAAGGGGGTAATGCCTGGTTTATAATCGGGAATGGTGTGTTTCAGGGTTGAATCCTCTAACTATACTTATTCAATCTCTACACTAAGCAAATAATTTGAGAAATTGGACTAAATGAAGAAGAATGAGGCATCAGAACTGGAAGAAAACTGCTTAACAGTCTGTTATGTGCAGAAAGCCAACCTTGCTGACTGAAAGCAAAGACGACTTGAAACATTGATGAAATCAAAGGCTTTCATTATAGATTGCAATTCAATGTAAAACAAACATATACACGAATCCTTATAACGTGACCAATAGTGAACATCCTGATAAACACAGAAAAGATGAAGTTGCCAAGGATTCATTTTACTTTGATCCACAATCAATGCTTATGGAAGAATAGGTCACAAAATCAAAAGACACGATGCACTGGGTAAGTCTATTGCACGTGACCGCTCTAAGATGTTAATGAGCAAAGATGTCACTTTGAGGATGCATGTGCACCTGAGCCAAGCCAGGTATTTTCAGTCGCCTCGGCTGAATATGAAAGCTGGATGATGAAAATGAAAGACTGGATCATTATTTATGCCTTTGAAATATGGTGTTGGCAAAAAGTATTAAAAGTACTATGACTGCCAGAAAAAAATCTATCTTGGAGCTTCTTAGGAGCGGGGATGATAGGATGGTGCAGGACTGGACAGTGTTTTATTTTGTTGTACATAAGGTCACTGTGAGTCAGAGCTGATTGGACAGCACCTCACAACAGCACAAGCTGATCCATCCATTAGCCAAGACCAAATATTTTCTTCCTTATTTAGCTGATTCTATCACATCCCTCAGTAAAGCCACAAAAATGATGTGAAAGAGATCCCAGGCACAGCAGTGTTTTGTGCCATGAAGGTTGGAATATTTGCTCATAATGGTCAATTCAGGGTCTGGTATTTATATCTCAGAGTGGATTTCTGCTCTATCCACCCAAACATATGATTCTATGAGTCTGTTATGGTCCAGGTAAAGATAATCACTTCCTCTCATCTGATCCTTCTAAAGTGATGCATGGTAAGGTATCTTATCTTTACCCAGTGGAATGCCAATAATTGCTTTCAAACCATGAATCTGTACTGAAAATAGCATGCATTTCCTCATACCCTCAAGGGATATGATTCTATCGCTGACACTTGCCACAAACTCCACAAGGTCTCTTCTAAGCACTACTCCTTCATCACCAAGTGTCAGAACCGATTTCATGCCATGTTGTACCTGCTACGGAGACCTACCGTATCTACTCGTGTACGAGCCAAGTTTTTCAGCAAAACATGTGCTGAAAAACTGGGTTTGGCTTATACACAGGTCAGTGGTACCCCAGTGAGGTGTAAATCTCTCTGGGACCCCCCAAGGTAACGGGACAAGCACCCATTATCTCACAGGTGATTGCCATTTCTCTGCTGTTCATTCAAAGCCCTGCTGACACTGCAGGGCTTTGAATGTTTGTTTACTCACATCTAACCAATCAGGGCCTTCCTATGACGTATATCTTTGAATAAGTCTTTTAAAGACTGTATGCGAAGGATGTGGCACGAATGGATGTCATCTGGTCAAGCCCGACTAACAAAAGGAGGAAATCTCATGAAGCCTGACATAGAGTTAATAGCAAAGTGGATTCAAGATGCATGGGAAGACATTCCAGAAGACATGGTGCAACGTGCCTTCCAGAAATGTAGTATTAGTCATGCTATGGATGGCAGTGAAGACTGCGCTTTGTATGAAAATGACAGCAGTGATGGTGATGACGGCGATCTCAGTGAGGACAGCATCTATGATGACCTCACACCAGCTGAAGCTCTGCATTGGGATACACATGATGATGAGGAATCCCGTTTTGAAGGATTTTAACTCTTTACATTTTAGCTTGGTTGCTGATTGAGCTCAGGGAATAGTACTCTTAAGGTACCATTGTTTTTGTTGAACCTATTTTCCATTTACTGTGGTGGTTTACTAATGTTAAATGACTTGTCCTTTTATTTATGTTTCTTATTTAAAATAAATATTTAAATACATTACTCCACTGATGTCTCAATTTTAAGTAATTTTATTTTCATTTGTTTTGATTATTGAAACTCACCAATAGCTTCTGCATTTTCCACCGTAGGTTTATACTCGAGTCAATCCATTTTTCTGGTTTCCCAGGTAATAATTAGGTACCTCGGTTTTTACTAGGGTCAGCTTATATTCGAGTGTATATGGTATTCTGTTACAAAAACCAATCTCATTGCCACTGAGCTTGTTCCAACTCATAGTACTAGAGACCCTACAGGACAGGGTAGAACTACTCCTAAGGGTTTCTAAGACTGCAAATCTTAGGGAGCCTCATATTTCTCTAACAGGGCAGCTAGTAGTTTTGAACTTCTAACCTTGCAGTTAAGAAATCAATGTGCAACCCATTATGCTACCAGAGCTCCTAGAAACTTTTGTAAGCTCTAATAAAAACTGGCAAGCTTTCATATCACCACTTTGTGAGCCAAAGCATTATTTCTAAATATATTGCTTTCGAAGACATTCCTAGTCTTTGAAAATATAGTCCATGAACCAAATCCTGCTTGCCACAAGCAACCACACTAATTTTAAGCCTTGTATTAGTCTGGGTTCTCTAGAGAAGCAAACCAGTGACACTGTACATTTGTGTACAGAAAGAGATTTGTATCAATAAATGACTCCAGTTCAAGTTCATGGGTCTGCCTGATGGTAAGCTGGAGGCTTCTCCTGACTTGTGTAGCTACAAGGGCTGACAAACCAAGAATCCCTGGGCTGGTAGATACATAGGCAAATTAATCCAAAGTTGGCAGTCTACTGATGACTCTTAGACTCAGCAAGCAATATGGCAGGAGGTCAATGAACCACACAAAGAAACCAAACCACACCCTCATGGAGTCTTATTTCCAATTATGCCAAGGCTGTAACCTAAGCAAGGGGGTTTCACAGCACTACAATGGCTAGCTGCTCACAGAGTTGATTATACTGTTAGATCTCATTATAACATTGATTGAGTACATGTGTTGCATCTTATTATGGCGGATTACTGCCAAACCATGGAGAACCATAGCTCAGCCCTGTTGACACAAAACCAAACCATCACAAGCATATTTCCTTTGACTTATTTCTTGCTACAATAGCAGAGATAATAAAATATATTTCTGACTCTGCAGAAATTGCTGGCTGACTGCTCTATATATACCCACAAGACACTGAGCTTCCTTCTTCATGGTATAAAGTTCCATCTGTAATAACTTCACTTATAGGTCCTTATATGTCTCCCACTACTATTTCTGTTAGCTACCTTCACGTTGATTCCAATTCATTGTAAGCCCCCCACAACAGAATAATACACTACCTGTTTCTGTGCCTCCTTCACAATCTTTCCTATGTGCGAGCCCACGGTTGCCTCAGTTCTCAAATCGTCCTTATTCATGGTCTAGCTGTGAGATGCATATGACCCAATTGAAAATACTTAATGTCGGGCACACCCTAGTCCTCAAAATGACACATTCACTCCTCCTTACTTTGAATAGGCCCTGTGGGGCATATTTTCCCAATTCAATACATCATTTGCTTTATCGACTGCTGCTTTGAAGGTCGTTGATTATTGTGGTCCTTCATTTACCTGCCACGACACGACAAGTAAAAGGAATTCCCTCGCAACTTAAATATTTTGTTCAGTTATCATGGTGTTCTTTATTGGTACAGTTGTTAGGATTTTTTGTTTTGATTACATTAATGCATAATCCATATTGAAAGCTGTATTCTTTATCTTCCCCAGTAAGTGCTTCAAGTTCTCCATCTTGGTGTCATCTCCAGTTAGGAAGTTGCTAATAAACCTTCTTCTAACCCAGATGCCATGTTCTTTGTCACATGCTCTAGCTTCACTGCTTATTCGCTCAGCATACAGATTGAGTAAGTACGGTGAAAGGCTGCTGCAAGCCTACTGCACACCTTTCTTGACATGAAAACATGCAGTGGCCCCTTGCTCTGTGAGAACAACTGCCTCCTGGTGTGTGTCCTGGTCCGTGTCTACAGAGTGCAATTAATGTCTGTAATTCTCACATTTCAAAGTGTCCCCCCCCCATTTGTTGTCATTCGTATAGTCCCTGCATTTGTGGAGCACATAAACACCCAAGGGAGCACATCTCTGTGGGTCTCTGCTTTCAGCAAGATCCATCTGATATCAGCGATGATGGCCTTCATCCCACAGCCTCTTCTAGATGTGGTTTGAATTTCTGGCAGCTCCCTGTCAATGTACCGCTGTAACCATTTAGAAAGCTAAAGCAACTGGGAGAAATGATGAAGTTTAAAAACTGAGCAGCTCTTAGTTGCTTTCAGAAAAAAAATACCTACATATGATACTAATGATATTGTCCAGTAATGTCCACATTCCCCTGGGTCACTCTTGCTTTGGAGTTGGCGAGAATAGGGGTCTCCCCTAGTTGTGCCAGTAACTGTCTTCTGAATTTTTTGGCCACTCCAGTGCAGCATCATTTTTGTTGAAACATCTCAAACTGCATTCTGCCTATCCTGGACCCCTGCATTTTGTTAATACCTTAAGCGCAGCTTGAAGTGGTGCTTCCACACCAGGGCTTCTTGATCCTATGACACCCCTTGAAATAGCTGTGTGTTAACCATCCCTCTTTAGTGCAGGGCTCAGGATGTGTTCTTCCCTCTTTTTTTGATGTTCCCTGTGTCATTCAATATTTTGCTAAGAGAGCCTGTAACTTAAGCTCGAATTTTCCTTTCAGTCTTTTCAACTTGAAAAATGCCAAAGGTGTTCTTCCCTTTTGGTTTTCTAACTCCAGGTATTTTCATAGTTCATTACAAATACTTACTTAGTTTTCTTGAGCAAACTTTTGAAATTTTCTGTTCAGCTCTTTAATTTCATCATTTCTCAGTGGCTTTAGCATTCAAAAACAAATTTCAAGGTCTCTTCTAACATTGATACTAACATATTTCTTCTTTCATGTCTTTTAAATGGGCTTTTGTTCTATTTCTATTTCTCTGGTCCCTGGTATTAGTGTTCCATGTGTAAGATCTATTATTGATATGATTTCTTAATTCAGGTGGAATATACTCAACCTCATATTTGAACTCCAGTAGAGTTGGTTTTTCTTCAGCTTCAACCTGAATTTGGAAATAAACAATTTATTATCTGTTTCAAATTTGCCTGCTGGCCTTGTTTTGGCTGATGATATTTGGTCTTTCCATTGTCTCATCCCACAGATGTGGTCAATTTGATACCTGTGTATTCCATCTGGGGAAATCCGCGTGTAGAATCACTGTTTATATTGTTGAAAGGCTATGTTCGCATTGAACAAGAGTCATTGGTCTTGTGAAAGGCTAGCATGTGGTCTCCATATTGTTTCTGCTCCGCAGACCATGTTTTCCCACTGCTGATCCTCCCTGTTGGTTTCCAACTTTCACCTTCGGTCGTTATTGCTGTTATTAGGTGCCACCAAGTGGTTCACCCATAGTGCTCTTCTGCAAAACAGAACAAAACACCGCCTGGTCCTGTCCATCTTCACCATTGATCCCTGGGATGCCTTCCGCACCTTCACTGCCCCCCGGCAAACATGACACCCTTCTCCAGAAACTGACCACATGTTCGGAGTATGTAAGACAAAATCTTGCCATCCGTGCCTCCAAGGAGCTCTCTGGCTGCACTTCTTCCACGACAGATCTGTTTGTTCTTTTGGCAGCCCATGACACTTTCAGTGTTCGTCGCCAGCACCACAATTCAAATGCATCGATTCTTCTTGTCGTTCTTATTCAATGTCCAACTTTCACATGCATGTGAGGTGATCAAAAATACCACCACGTGCAGGAGGGTGGGGGCAAGGTGAGGGAGAAAGAGCGAACAGATTACAAGGATTTACATATAACCCTCCCTGGGGGACAGACAGTGGAGAAGTGGGTGAAGGGAGACGTCGGACAGTGTAAGATATGACAAAATAATAATTTATTATCAAGGGTTCATGAGGGAGTGGGAAGCGGGGAGGGAGAGGGGAAAATGAGTAGCTGATACCAAGGGCTCCAGTAGAAAGCAAATTTTTGAGAATGATGAGGGAAACAAACGTACAAAAGTGCTTGACACAATGGATGTATGTGTGAATTGTGGTTAGAGTTGTACAAGCCCCCAATAAAATGATTTAATTTTTTTTAAATACCACAGCATGAAACAAGGTGTGCCTTAATCCTGAAAGTAACATTCTTGCTTTTCTGTACTCTCAGAAGTTTTGTGCAACAGATTTACCTAACGGCAAATGTCTTTCGATACCCCGGCTGCTCCTACCATGAGCAATGATTGTGGGGCGCAAGCAAGACAAAGTCCTTAACAACTTCAACTTTCTCTCCATTTTATCATGATGTTACCTACTGGTTCAGTTGTGAGGATTTGGGTTTTCATGACATTGAGTGGTAATCCACACTGAAGGCTTCGAACCTTGATCGCCATCAGCAAGTGCTTCAAGTCCTCCGCACTTTCTGCAAGCAAGGTTGTGCCATCTGCATATCTTAGATTGTTAATAAGCCTTCCTCTAATCCTGATGCTACATTCTTCTTCAGATAAGCCAGCTTCTCTGAGGACAAGAAGTAATTGTAGTCACTAATAATTATCCATACATCTTGATCTCAAGTTTGATCAGTTCATACTGAATAAGTTGTTAGAATTCTTTAATTTCTTCACCACTAGCTGAAGGGTTTGGTATGTAAATTTGAAGAGTAGTCATATTAATTAGTATGCCCTATATTTGTGTTGATAATTTCTGATCAGACAGCATTGGACTTCAGAACAGATCTTGAATATGCTCTTTGACAATAAATGTAAAGCTATTCCACTCGGTTTCTCATCCCCAGTCTAGTGAACTGTATAATTTCAAGCCAGGTCCATTCTGTTCACTACTGACCGGGATCCCAATCTTTATGTGTTCCGTTTCCTGTTTGGTGACCTCCAACTTTTCTAGATCCATGCTATGTTTCAATTAGCAATAGTCTTTTGCAGCCGCTCTGTTCATTTTGAGTCATGACCCATCCACAAATGAAGGCCCCACAAGCCTTGCTCCACCTCCATCATTAAGGTGGACTCAACTCTGAGGAGGAAGCTTTCCACAGTTTAAAGTTGAGCGCCTTTCAACCTTTGGGGGCTCACCTTCTGGCATTGTTTTAGACAGAGCTCTACTGCTACATAAGGCTTTCAGTGACTTGCCTTCCAGAAACGGCTCCTTTGTTCCTAATGTGCCTTCGTCTGTAAGTTCCACTGAAACCTGTGATCTCATTTACATTTGATATACCCATGGCATAGCTTCCAGCATGGCAGCAACATGCAAACCGCCACAATAGGACGCATTGAGACAAGCGCTACAGTCCAACCACCACATTAAACATTGTACTAATTTGATAACGTACTGACATTATACCAGGACGATCTCCTATTCTCTGGAGTACATGTGTTTTTCCAAACTCTTCATGATGCTGACTACCTCATACTCACCCAGTGTAATCAGTAATTTATGTAATGGATTGATGTTATGTTCTGCAGGATCGTGAGATGCTTACAATCTCTCTATAATGTAATATGAGAGACAAAGAAAGACAGCGCAGCCCTAGTGCAAACTGGGAGGTGTGCATGTGTAAGCACCCCATATGCATGCGAGTAAGAGATCGTTGTGAAAGCTCCCGCTTAGTGGCTGCCTACCATGTACCCAAGGCCATATTAACTATGGTAGCGTTGTCTGCACCTCTGATACAGCAGCTTCAATTGGAATTGGTGAGCATGCCACAGTCTGTGCTCATTCTTCAAGTTGCACCCCATTTCTCCAAGGAACATACTAGTGAATCAACAGAAGAATGATGGGAAGCATCAGCATCTACCTGGAGCTTTCGGTATACATATCCACCTGGGTTGGGCCTCATTCGTTTCCCAAACTTCATCTCATCTCCTGCTTTCTCAGACTACTTCTGGAACTAATTGTCACAAGTTGAATTCTCCAAAAGGAAACTCTTAGGATAGAGTTTGGGTGCAGGGTTTTTACTGGAGATTAACATCCTTGAAGGTAGAAGGAAGAAGCAAGCAGAGGCAAAAGAATTAAAGTCCACTAAACCTTCACCAACCTAGGGGGAAACTTTCAAGTCAGTATTGCCTGTCAGAGTGTTCCACGTTGTGCCAAATGGCTCTCTGTGCCCTGGACTGTCTGCTACTCCAGGAAGGGTGTAGCCAGGCGTCAGGTATCTTACTGCAACTGAGGCACACCAATAGGAGTTGAAAACTTACGTCTGTTAGAATACTACTCTCCCTGCACCGGGACAACAAATCCATTCTGTAAAGAAGCTCTAGGCAGTGACAAGGAAACCTGGTGGCATAGTGGTTATGCATTGCAAGGTTGGAAGTTCAAAACCACAGTTGCTACTCAGGAGAAAGATGAGGCTTTCTCCTCCTGTAGAAGTGACAGTCTCAGAAATGCACAGAAGCAATCCTACCCTGACCTGTCACGTCGCATGAGGCGGCAGGATTGATGGCAGCGACTGAGGCCGTGAATCGTTGTGTCTCCCTCCTACTGTCACCCCTGGAAGACTAGAACAGAATAATAAATTTTTTAAGGGGGCAGGGGTATAGGTTTAAGGGGGAAAAAAAACAGAAAAACAGAATACCAGCTAGAGCTTATATGCCAGATGTGGAAAGAGGTATAATAAACTAATATCCTTATCTTTAATAGGATGAAAGCAAAATATATTATTTCCATGCTGAAGCTGACAAAATGAGTATGTCATCCAACCTAAGATGGTATTGATTGTAAATCACAGCATTATTTCGTGTGCCGCAGAAGGAAAAATGAAAAACACTGACAATTAAACTAAGACATGTGCTTTCTTATCAGTAAGAATTTTTATTGTGTAGTTATTAAAGGAGCTGTATTAGACTTTATTCATGATGGATTTTTTAAATCATAAATCCTTGTGGACCATAAAAAGGAAAATAAAAGCAAAACAAATACTTGAAGGTGTTTCTAAGATTTTTTCATATTTAGCATCTAACTCTTCTGAATCACTTCTTGGCTAAAATTCTTGGATACTCATGTATTTTCACCCAACTACTCCATGCTATAAAGAGTACTGAATGCAACATTTCTTAAAAGAAAGCAAGAAAGAATGAAAAGCCACTGGACCATGCTCTGAAGCTAATTTCACAATTACATATAGAAAACTGCTTCTCACTACCACTTAAAAGATGTTTCTGCATAAGTCTAACTCATCATTTCCTCCATTTGTTTCCCACAATCCTCTGCTTTTCTGGAGTTCAGAGTGCTCAGCTCTTGTTACTGTCATTTTTTCCAGGCCCCGGTGAGAGCTTGATGCTTTCAAGAGTCTCTTCTTCACAATTATTGGTTAGTATTTCACAACCACTGCACGACAAATTGTGTAAAATGTGCATTTCATGATCTGTTCAGTATAATATTTAAAGTTATAAAGATAATTGTGCATTCTTAACGTATTTTACATTACTAAAAAATGAGGGATCAGTTCAATGTGCACATATATCAAAAGAAAGAAAATAGCAAGAAGACAGTAAAAGCAGAAACAATAGAATGATTTTTAAAAATAACTAAAAATATATTTCCTAACAATGAACATGAAGCAGACTCATCTCTTGAAAAGGAAAGTATTTTCAGAATGGGCCATAAGGCAAAACTGAACTATACTCTAGAAAGAGTTACTTAGAAATCTAGACAATAGTTTAATAGACCAACACTAGGGATCAAAGAATTAACATCAGACCATTTTGAATTCAAAACAGAAGCAGTAAAATAGTAATTAGTGTAATTTCTGAATGATAAAAAGTATGCTTTCATTTTTATTCCAACTGATAGAAACCCTATAGGACAAGGTGGAACTACCCTACCCTTTTGAGTTTCCCAGGTTAACTCTTTACAGGAGTAGAAAGCCTCATCTTTCTCCTGCTGTGCAGCTGATGGTTTTGAACGTATGATCTTGCAATTAGCAACCCAATATATAACCATTATGCCACCAGCGCTCCTGAATAAAGAGTGTCCTATATAATAATTTTTTTAAAGCCTCTGGTTCAAACCTACCAGCTGCTCCATGGGGGAAAGATGAGGCTGTCTGCTGTAAAGGTGACCAGTCTTGGGAATCTTATTCAGGGTCACTATGAGTTCGATCAACTTGATGACAGTGGGCGGATTACCTAATAGAGGAAACTCTGGCATGTGTAGATGGTTACTTGACTTGGCTGTTAAAAGAAATGTTGGAGGTTTGAGTGTATCTGACAATCTTCTTCCAAAATGTCAGACATTTAAAACCCTTTGAAGCACAATTCAGCTGTCATCCACATGGATTGCGGGAGTATAAACATGGCTTGTGGGAGTATAAACATGGCTTGATGGCACCTGGCTTGGGTTTTATGACTATATCATACAATTATAGCAAGCGTGAATTTTTATGTGACAAGCATTTAAAACAAAACAATAACAATTGTAAAAATGAAAAAAAACGTCCAAGTAATTCAAGATATAATGGACCAAGATATAGTAAACCAAAAAACAAAACCCATGCCTTCCAGTCCATTCCAACACATGGGAATTAAACATTTCTCTGTCTTTGTCAGTTAAAATAGAAAATATAAAAGCACAATGAAGCTCTAAACATAGTTAATAATGTTGATATCTACAGAGAAAATACTGGAAAATACAGGAAACATCAAAAGAAGATGGAAGGAATATACAAAATCGCCAAGGGACCAAAAAGAACTGGTGGATATTCAGTCGCTTTACAAGGCAGTATGTGATCAAGAACCTGTGCTATTAAAGGAAGAAGTGCAAACCACACTGAAAGCACTGGAGTAAAATAAGACTCTGGGAACTGATGGAATACCAATTAAAATGTTTCCAAACATTCATGCAGCATTGCAGGTCCTCACTCGCTCAGGCATGCCAGGAAATTAGGAAGACAGCTGCTGACCAACCCACTGGAAAGATCCATTTTCATCCCCATTCCAAAAAGTGACCCAACAGAAAGGAGGAATTATCCAAAAAATAGCACAGCTATGATATATAAGTAAAATTTGCTGAAGATCATTCTATCACTTGCAGAAGGGCACATCAACAGGGCATGCCAGCAATTCACGCCCGGACCAGAAGAGGACATGGCAGGAGGAGTATCGTGGCTGACATCCGATGGAGCTTGACTGGAAGCAGAGAACACCAGAAAGATGTTTACTTGTCTTTCATTCATGATAAAAGGCATTTGGCTATGTGAATTACTAGCACAGTGAACTGTGAATAACATTTTGAAGAAAAGGAATTCCAGGACACTTAACTGTGCTCCTGAGGAAATCAGAACATACACCCAAAGACAGTCATTCACGCATAACGAAGGGATACTGCTGGGTTTAAAATCAGGAAGGGCGTATCAGGATAGTACCCTTCCCCTTCCCCCATACCATCTGTATCTGAGCAAGTGAACATAGAAGCTGGACTTTATGAAGAAGAGCGTGGCACTGGGCCTGGAGGGAGACACCCTAACAAGCTGCAACATGCACATAATACAGCCTTGATTGTTGAACGCCAAGAGGACTCGAAGCACTTGCTGATGAAGATTAACAACTCCACACAACCTTCAATATGGATCACACCTCAACACTATTTTTAAGAAATAAATAAATACAATCTCACAATGGGTCCACTGAATAACATCAAGCTAAACTGAGAAAAGACAGAGGCTGTCAATTATTTCCTTTACTTGGGTTCACACCAATGCTCACGGAATCGGCCATCAGGAAAGTACATGGCATACAGCATTGGGCAAATCTACCGCGAAAGATCTCCTTCAAGTGTCTAAATGTAAAGATGTCACTCTGAGGCGTGCCGGATCCAACCCATAATAGTTTCATTTGCATGGGGAAAGCGTCACGACGAATAAGGAAGACCGAAGAACTGAGCCTTTGAATTGTGATGTTGGTATAAAGAATATTAAATATGCAATGGACTTCCAGCATTTTTCTCGTGTACTTTGGCTATGTCATCCAGAGGCACCAGCACCTGGAGAAGGACATCATGCGTGGTAAAGTAGAAGGGTAAACAATAACACAACAACAACAACAACAGAACAGAAAGAACCTCAATGTGATGGATTGACCCAAAATTGGCCTCAAAACATAGGAACAACTGTCAGGAGACACAGGGCCTGGCAGTGCTTTTGTCCTGTTGTACGTAAGGGGACTGTGAGTCAGAACCGACTTCATGCCACTTAACAGCAAGTACACCCAAAAAACCCCAGTGCCATGGCATTCATTCTGACTCATAGTGGGCCTGTGGGACAGACTGGAGCAGCCTCCTGTGGATTGCTGAGACTGTCAATCTTTATGAGAAGACAAGCTCATCTTCCCTCCAGCTGGTAGGTTTCAACAAATGATCTTGCAGTTAGCAGCCCAGTGCCTAACCTACAATGCCATCAAGGCTCCTTAACAATACACAGAAATGTACATTTATATTTGCTTATTGTCTATGGAGCCCTGGTAGTGAAGTGGTTTGCATTGGGTTTCTAACTGCAAGGTCAGCAGTTCAGATTGACCAGCCACTCCATGGAAGAAAGACGAGGCTTTCTACTCCTATAAATAAAAAACTCACATGGACTGTTCTACCCTTACTTACACAGTCGCTATGTGTTGGCATTGACTCAATGGCAGTGAGTTTGCTTTCTTGGTGTATTGTCTATAGAGAAAGCACCCATCTATAAAGCAGTCACCAATTTTTTTTTAATTAACCTCAGTAAATTCTTAAAGTGGAAAGACTACATGAGACCCTGCCTTGCAATGGCAATGTTGTTGTGATTGTTGTATGCAAACTGATAATATGGAGATGATTAGTATCGCATGACTTTTAAGCAAGTAATGGTAGCACTTGAGCTCATTGAAATAGGATCCCCAAAAAAGTGCATTAGCATACCCCCATAGTTCCAACCCGTATTGTTCAAGTGTCAACTGCATTAATCATTTAAACATTTTTAAAGTTCTTTCTTAATTAACATATAATCCAATTCAAAGCCAGTCAAAACCCTAATAAAATTTGTAGCTGGGTCGCCCCATTGTATAGTGTAGGATATAAGAAGAGAGACTATAATAAAATTGTTCTTAAAATCTGAAAGAACAAATGAGGTCATGGAACTTTTACTGGAAACAATGGGACAGAACCTGGAAAAAAGACAACAGAGCAATGTTAAAAGATTAAAGAGACTAAAAATAACTGTAAGCATTTATAGGAATTTATTATATGATAGAGATGTCATTCAAATCAATGATTTAAAATACTGAAAATTGGGGGAGGAAACTCATGTTCAGCTCAAATTAATTCCAGATACATAAAATATGTAATTTCTAAGAAATAAACTACACCAGAACAAGATAAAAAGAACCCGGTGCCCCGGTGTCCATGTGCTCCTAACAGAAAGCTTGGGGATTCAAAAAATCCAGATGCTCCAGGGAAGAGAGATGCAGCCATCTGTGTCCAGCAAGATGACACCTTGGGAAACCCTGTAGGCAGTTCTCCTCGGTCCTACATGGTCACTGTGACTCAAAATCCACTCAAAGGCAATAGAGTTGGGTTTTTGCGTTATGCTTTTTATAATAAGAATACTGGTGTTTTCATTTATAATTTGTTTATAATTCCAAGTAGGAAAAGGCTTCCTGAGCATGTCAAATAAATTATAAGGGAAATATTATTAATGGAAAAATATCAAAATTATAGTATTAATATACTGGAGCACTAAAAACAAGCCGAGGAGAAAGCAATAGGACTCACAGTCACGGAGGGACTTGGCGAAGAAGGAGGGTGGGGGAAGGAAGTGGTGAGCAAACAACACCATAGAGTGGAACAACTAGGGATTTAAAATCAACAACAAGGAGAATATAGAGATCCTAGGTGTGTTGGAGCAACAGCAAGCTTGCTGAGAGGAATTATCATATATATTCATTATAAGCCAACACGAATATCCACCAAGGCACCTAATTTTACCACAAAACTGCATTAAACGTGTGCTGAAAAGCTTGGCTTATACTCAAGTATATATAGTAATAAGAGGCAGAAGTAGGGCGAATATGATGGTGGAGCAGGAGGGAAGTAAAAGGACACAGAGGAACGATCTAGGAAGCAAAGCTATGGATAAAGGTTTGTACACATATAAATACATTAATTGATAAAAATAGAGGCCTAGGTGTGTGTGTGTGTGTGTGTGTGTGTGTGTGTATATATATATATATATATATATATATATATATATATATATATATATATATATATATATATATATTAATACACTGAGGTAGAGAATGGACTTCTGACCTCTTCTCATACACTCCCTCAATGCAAGCACACTTTGTTCTAACAGACTGGCATTTCTGTGATGTTCACCCTCCCAGCACAATCACTGAAGACAAAATGGGTGCATAAAGCAAATGTGGTGGAGAAAGGGGATGGTGCCTGGCTATCAAAAAATATAAGGTCTGGGGTATTAAAGACTGGAAGTTAAACAAGCAGCCATCCAGCAGAGAAGCAACAAGCCCACATGGAAGAAGCACAGCAGCCTGTGCAATCACGAGGTGTCCTTGGGACTGGGTAACAGGCATCAGAAGACCCAAAACAAAAAAATGAATTGTTGAGAATGAGGGGGCCGGAACAGAGACCCAAAAGCCCCAGTAGACAATGGGACATCCCCTCACAGCGTGGTCACAAGGACAAGAGGAGTCAACCAGGGTGCAGTAAAGCACCGATGAAACATACAATATTCCTCTGGTTCCTTGAGGTTTCCTCACCTCCACTATCATGACCCCAGTACTGCCTTTCACTGCGGGCTAGACAGGAGGATGTGCACAGGGACAGACAAGAGATCCAGACACACGGAATGCAGGAACAGGAAATGGAGTATTGGTACCAGAAGGGTAGGAGGAAGGTGGGAAGAGGAGCGGAGGAAGGGGTACCAGATTGCAATGATCAACACATAACCACACACACACACACACACCCAGGGGGACAAATAACAGAAACTATGGGGGAGGAGAGATAGCAGTCAGGGTAAGATAAGAAAATGTTAATCATTTATAATTTATCAAGGGGTCACAGGGGGTGGGAGCTGATACCAAGGGCTCAATAGAAAGTAAATGTTTAGAAAATAATGGCAAGATATGCAAAAATATGCTTGATACAATTGATGTATGGATTGCTATAAGAGCTGTAAGAGCCCCCAATAAAATTATCTTTTAATTTTAAAAAGAGAGCCTGAAAAAAGATTATTTGGTAAAATCGTATAGGTTTCCAATAGAATGCTACAACCCCTGCATGTCATACATCAAGAAAAAAAATCCCACTAGTAACATAGACAAACAATGGAAGCAATTATTTCATAAACAAAGAAATATAATGAACACTAAGTATGTGAAAAAGATATTCAGATTCACTCAACATCAAAGAAATACAATAATATATCACTCTTTCTTTTCAAATGGACATTCCACAGTGATAACCTATACATGATAAGTTCTCTTGAACAGCTTGTGGAAATTGAAAGTTATTACTTTACTGGTGTACAGTTTGTTAAATTTTTAGAAAGGCTTATCTTTTGACTTAGCAATTCTAATTTTAAGACTTTTCACAAAAAGTTAATTTAATGTAAGCTAGGATAGGTTTATGGAAATTTTTGCCTTAGTGTTGTTAGTTTACAATCATAAATTTGGAAAACAGTATTTCTGTCTGAGAAATTGATTAAGCACATTTGAAGCATCCATCCAAATTTAGACTATGTACTTGTTGGTTTCGTGGTTAAGCTCTTTCTTGCTAATTGAAAGATCACAAGAGCTACGTCACGTTCACTCTGCAGGAGAGATGACCTTGACACTATTTCCATGAAGAGTCTAGCCTAGGGAACCCTATGTAGCGGCTTCACTCTGTCATAGAGGGTCACTGTGAGTGGGAATTGACTCAATGGCACACAAAAACAACTCACTAAAAGTCATGAGCTCCTACCTTTGCACATGAGATTGCCATGGAAAGATCACATCTGTCACATGATCTCATGTGATAAATACCCCACACTTATAGTACTAAATGTAGCAATATAAATTATGTAAATTTACATTTATGTGCATATTTAATGGTATGGCATATTTTCTGGGTAAATGTTTATCTAAAAGTTAGCTGTGGCTTGTCAGTTTTAGAGTGACTTTGAGTTTCCTCTTTTATATTCTTATTATTATGAATTGCTTGAAATATTTTATCATGACCCTATTCTTATTATCAATAAAGCCTTTCCTCATTTACTCTGAAGGGATATTTTGCTCATTCATAACAGCTATAAAAGACAATTACTTGAGGAATCATATATGGTTGTCCAGAGCTTTTTACACTTTTTGCTTCATTTATGGAATTTGTATGAATTATAACAGGGGGAGGTTTTTGAGTTGTCACCATCTATCAGTTTATGAACTTCTTGAAGGCAGGACTAGTTCATATTTGACTTTCCTACAGCTCTTAGCATGAAGAAGGACCTCAGTAAATACTTATTGAATTGATTCAATGGCACTACAACCACTACCAACAAATATACATCTATATAAATACCTACATGGATCTGTATTCCTACAGCAACAAAATTGGAATTTTCAGAGATTTTTTAATTGTCAAGACATTCTAGTTACAAAGGGATCTTAGAATTACCCATTGCACAAGTTTCAGGAATAATTTTTACTATAGTAAGATTTTTCAGTTATTATCAGAATATTGAAGAAAGAAATTTAAATGATTTCTTCATTAAAATTCATCTAAAAGAGCTCTAGGGTTGAAAGAACATACAATAAAAATTCTTAAACATAACACTTCTCTCCAGTAAAAAATAAATATAATAGTCAGAAGTCTCTGTTTTCATCTGTACCTTTCTTCAGATGGGAAAAATATCATATTTTTAAGATGATTATTGAATATGTTGAGGGGAAAAGCAAGGGAGAGATGTCTTCTTTAGGTAACTGTCACTTCTCTCCTCTCGTTTCTGTAATCTGCATCTATGTTGATCAAGAATATTTTCTAATTGTGCAAATCATCAGCATGAATCAATAAAAATAAACTGAAGTAATTTTGAACACCTAACTGGTGATATTCTAAAATATTCCTTGAGCTGGAACAATTAGGTATTTGGAATACTTACCCTGCATGCTAATGTATGAATACTTTTCTCCTGTTCCACATTCATCTCTCTATATATAAACTATTTAAGTCACAGTATAATTATGGAATATGTTAGTAGAAGTATGGCAGAATGTTTTATCAATGCCTGTAAGCATCATTTACATTAGCATCTGTTCCAGAATTGGTTTTAAATTGCATTTCCAAAGCCTAAAATCTGTAGGTCACAGACATCCATCAATGTTTTCAGATTATAATGTCTTAAAGATTAAAATCCTGTTGACTCTTTCCTTTGTTTCAACATGTTTTTGAATGCTTCTAAAGATTTCCATATTCTGTCTTTGGGGAATTTGTTAATCTTTCTGATATCTTCATTTTCCCGGCACTCTGTGTGTTAATTCTCTTTTTTATTTCATTGGTTGTAGTTTTCATTTTGTATATACAAAGTTAATTCTCACTTGTGTTTATGTGTAAAGCTTTTCACAACTGGCTTATCAATTCTCAAATTTGAGCAATAAAAATATATTTCTTGGAACATGGAAATAGGAGCCAGCTCTGTCAGGATTGCAGTTGCAATCACGAAAAGTCATCAAGGAGTATAGACCTTTGGGCCAAAATGTACCAATAAGGATGTTCCCATTAGAGAAACTAGTGAGATATCCGCTTTGTCGATTTAAAGAGAGTAAGCCACCTCTGTTACCTCTCTGCATAAAAGATGATAGATATATGGAACATTCAAGATGATAAGAGAGCGATTAAAGGGGGAAATTAACAATATTCATTCCTTTTATATGCTTCCATGGTTGACCTGATTGCGTCAATTAATATTGACTGGATAATGAAAGTTGCCTCACAATTTGGTGCCTCACATTGTAGGGCCAGGCTGACATTGCACCAGCTCATTCAGCAGAAGGCTGGAGAATATAGTATGCCCATCAAAGGTGGAACTTTCAGTCAGGACTTGTATTATTACTACTACTACTATTATTATTAATGGAAAATATCAAAATTATGGTTTTAGTAGGCATACTGAAAAAAAGATTATTTGTAAACTAGTATAGGTTGCCAATAGAATGCTGCACTCCCTCTGAGGCATAGATCAATAAGGATATACTTTTCTCCCTTTATCATGATGTTACCTACAGGCCCTTTTTGTTAGGATTTTTATTTCCTTCACATTGAGTTGTAATCCATATAGCAGGCTGTAGTCTTTGAACTTCATTGGTGCTTCAAGTCCCTTCAGCTTTCAGCAAATAAGGTTATATTATCTGCATTTAGCAGTCTATTAATGAACCTTCTTCTAATCCTGAACATTCTTCTTTACATAATCTAGCATCTCAAATTATTTCCTCAGTGTGGTGTCGGTTACCACCCTGAGAAGCACCTTTCCTGATTTTAAACATAAAGTATCCCTGTTGTGCACCTGATCCAAGCCATGGTATTTTCAACCACCTCATATGCATGTGTAAGGTGGACGTTGAGTAAGAAAAAGTGAAGGAAACAGATGCGGTTGAACTATGGTGTTGGTAAAGAATATTGAAAGCAACAGGAACTGCCAAAAGGACAACACAGATCTGTCTTGAAGGAAGTACAACCATAATGCTCCTTCCAGACAAGGATGGGGAGAGGCTCAGTCTCATCTCCTTTGGACATGTTATCAGGAAAGATAAGTCCCTCCTGATTGCATTCAAGTAAAATGGAAATCCTTGATGTCATGCTCGGTAAAGTAGAACAGCAAAAAGAGAAGCCCCTTGATGAAATAGATTTACAGGCTGCAATAATGAGCTCACACAAGGTGGCCCAGGGCTTGTTAGTGTTTGGTTCTGGTTTACGTACAGCCCCTACGAGTTGTAACCTACTCAATGGCACCCAACAACAACAATATCCCTTTTTGAACATCTCTGTCTTGGTCTTGTGTAGATTCCACATGAGTACTATGAGGTGTTCTCCAATCCTCATTCTTCACAACGTTATCAATAATTTATGATGGTCTCCACTGTTGACTGCTTTGCATGGTCCATACAACATGGGTAAACATCTTTATAGTATTCTCTGCTTTCAGCCAAATGTCAGCAATGGTATCTGTAGATCCAAGTCCACTTCTGAATCAGGCTTGAACTTTTGGCAGCTCCATCTTAATGTATTGCTTTTTGCAATTGTTTTGAATTATCTACAACAAGTTTGACTTGTGTGTGATATTAATGATATTGCTCATTAATTTCTGCCATCTACTGAATCACTTTTCTTTGAAACAGGCAAGATGTGGATATCCTCCAGGTGACCAGGTCTTCCAAATTCCTTGGCATAGAGGAGTGAACACCTCCAGTATTACATCCATTTGCTGAAATATCTCTATTATTCTTGATCCTGTGCTACCTTGTTAAATGGTTGAACCTCAACAGGTTCTTTGTTATACAGTGACTCTGTACACATCTGAAACTTCATCTTGCCGTTTTCTTTTTCTATCGTGGTAGTTACATAATCTGGTGTCACTTTAAGGATTAACAGCGAAAGGGTGGAGTCTAATCTGTCAATTGAGTCATAGCCAATGAGGTCTCTGTGTAGGCATAGCCTTCTCCTGAGGATTCTGGGAACTCCTTTATTTCCTCATTAGAGGCGGGAGGCACACACGCATTCTCTCTCTGCTCACTCCCTGAGAGACACTCAACTGACAAGACACATGGCACTACGCTGATAGACCCCATGCCCTGGGAACTGGGGAAGCCACGTGGAGACCCCTGCCAACACAGAGATGCTTAAAACGCCACTGGATCCATGAGACTTACCATCCACTGGCCTGTGATCTTCCTGCATTCGGCATCACTGCATGTGTTTTATGAGTCTGCAGAGGACTTTATAGATTGGTATCAGACATATGGACTTGATCTGGACTGGGCAGGGATGTTTTCTTAATGTATAGTTGTCTTTTTATAAAGCTTTCTTATACACATATGATTGTATCTATGAATTTGTTTCTCTAGTCTACCGAGACTACACAACTGTTTTACTTCTTTTTTTATCATGTCATTAGGGGCTCCTACAACTCTTATCACAATCCATACATACATCATTCGTGTAAAGCACATTTGTACATTCATTGCCCTCATCATTCTCAAAACATTTGCTCTCCACTTAAGTCTCTGGCATCAGCTCCTCATTTTCCCCCTCCCTCCCCGCTCCCCATCCCTCATGAACCCTTGATAATTTATAAATTATTACTTTGTCATATCTTGCCCTGTCTCCCTTCACCCACTTTTCTGTTGTCCATCCTCCAGGGAGGAGGTCACATGTAGATCCTTGTAATCGGTTCCCCCTTTCCAACCCACCCTCCCAGTATCTCCACTCTCATCATTGGTCCTGAAGATATCATTCACCCTGGATTCCCTGTGTTTCCAGTTCCTATCTGTACCAGTGTCCATCCTCTGGTCTAGCCAGATTTGTAAGGTAGAATTGGGATCATGATAGAGGGGGCACGGGGAAGAGGAAGCATTTAGGAACTAGAAGAAAGTTGTATTTTTCATCGTTGCTACATCGCACCCTGACTGATTCGACTAACACAACTATTTTTATTGTGAATTAGATGACAGGATTACAGAGTATATCATCAGCCTCAACATTCAAGAATTCAAAAATATTCTAATAATTTAAACTTGCCCATTGCAGTCCCCTCAATTACCATCTATTATTTCCCTTTCTCCCTGTATTTCTGTTCTTCTTTCCTAATCTTCTGAACTTTCTCTGAACAAATGCTGCTCTTTAGAGTTTTTAAAAACTAGTTCTGTTGGCATATATTTTACATATCATACAATTTAATCAATAAATCATATTAAGAATATTTTTACAATCATCACTACCAAAACTGTCAGAATATTTTCCTTGTTGCTGGCTCCTCATTCCCCTCTATCATCCTCTGCCATGTCCCTGGACCCATTTGTTGTCTCTATAGCTCTACCTGTCCTGCATTTCATAACCTCATATTTTGATGCTTCCTACATCACTCAGTATTTTGTTCAGAGAATCCATCAACATTGAGGGTTTTTTGGCTTCGGGCTTGAGTTTTTTCTTCAGTTCTTTCAGCTTAAGAACTACAAACCATCTTCGTTCCTTTTGGTTTTCAAGAGTAAGCTTCAGAGTCAAATGTCTGACATTAGGTCTAGTGAGGAGGAAAGTCTGGTCTGGAATATGTGCTCAAATAATAATGTGATCTCATCCAAGTGACACAGGATCTGGCTTGAAAGAACTCCACCTGGCCAATTCATATATCAAAATAATGTTTAGTTAGGGATAGTAAGCCTTTGGTTAAAATAGAAATCCAGGAAACCTTATTGTTATAAATAAATAAATGAAAAAACTTAAAGAGAAGCTATCTGATAGGTAGGATGACAACTCATAAATCTGAAAGTAATAATAGAGTAGACTATTACCACCTGGTAACTATCACAATAATAATTGAGTTAGGTGTGAATGATCAAAGAATGCTAATACTGGTAGGTGTTAGTGTGATAATACACGGAAATATTGTCTCAAAGTATCACCCTACACACTTTTATTAATTGCTTTTTAATTAATAAATACACCATACTGGATAATTAACTTCACGGTGGAGAAACTTGGCAGAGACCATCTTAACTAAGTAGCAAACATGAATACACTAGCAATTATGTAAATTAAAATTGTTGCCTCTTCATCTGATGCACTAAGAACATAACATCACTTCTGTGGTATTCTTGTCAAAATTGCATAAATCATGAGTAAACATCCGTCAAGTCCAAAAACGAGGAATGTTCTGTGCTCTTACATTTTTCTACCTAAAATAATGAATAAAAACTAAGGAAAACTTCTAAAATCAGGAAACTACAGAAACATGACAACTAAATGAAACATGTGTTCCCCAACTGGGTCCTGTCCATACAAACATTATTAAGACAATTTGCAAATTTTTATTGAGATTGCGAGATCATGGTAAGATTTTATCGAAGCTAATGTAATAGCTATTGTATGATTGTAAAGGAAGTGTCACTATATTTAGGAAATACTGACGGAAGTATTACAAGGAATCCAGCATCCGTCTATAATTTATTCCTAAGAGTTGGAGCTCTGTGTGTTATTTCAGCAACTTAAATGTGAATAAGAAAGTCTGTAAAAAGTTGATGTCTTTGAATTATGTTCTTGGCGAGGCATATCAAAAATACCATGGACTGCTAGAGAACAGACAAATCTGTCCGTAAAGAAGTTCAATCAGAAAGCTCCCTGGAAGCAAATATGGGGAGCCTTCCTCACATCCTTTGGACAGCGTGCTCACAGGTGAGATCAGCCCGTGGACAGGGGTGCCGTGCAGTGAAGAGGCAGAGCGTCCATGAGCTGGGTGACCATGCCCTGTTGCACTGCAACGCGGCACGCGAACCTGCCCATTGCAAGCGGGGTGCTGGGCGGGACCGGGGCTCCTTCTGGGGCACAGAGGGATGCTAAGACTTGGAACAATTTCACTGGCACCTAAAAACAAAAAGGTGAATTTGAAGTTATTTCAAAAGGAAAACAAGTTTTCACTGACCAAAATTCTATGTAATATTTAAAAATCTCCTATCAGATGGGGACTTTGGAATGTTTATGCTGGCGCTCAGAGGAAGATACTTCCACACATATTGGCTCCTTTTTCCATCATCTACTACTGTCTGGGAAAATACGGTTGCTTCATTTCCTTTGTCTCAAGGTGGAACTTATGAAATCCAAGTTTGTAAACTTCCAATTATCTTCCTGCTTGTCCTTGTTATATGTGGAAGCTTCCAGTACACTCCTAACCTTCAATTGTTATTTTTTGTTTTTGTGTTTTAAGATAGAAACAACTGCCCTTCAAAATTTTGCTTTTCTTTAGTGAAATCAAAGTTGGATATTAAAAATAATTGCTTCTGTTTTATTATTATTGTTTAAGAAATGGAATGCATTTGCTAAGCAAAATTTGCTTTTGACATGTGAGACTTTGTGGAGGAAATATCTGTTGGTATACCTTTTCACTAATAGGTTTTTAAAGGGAAGTAAAAGACAACCATAACATAGAGACCAGAAAGTGCATTATTTAAAACAACTGATAGCAAGCGATTTGATTACAACTGGACTTTTATATAAAAGCTCTAAACAATAAACCAAATAGACTGCCATTGAGTTGATTCTGATTCATAGACAAAGTAGAACAGTCCCTTTGGGGAGACCCCCCACCCCAGCCACTGGCACCAAGTGAACGCTGAGTAATAGCAACCACGTATAAGATGCCTGAGACTATAACTTTTGATGGGAACAAACAGCCTCCTCTTTTTCCCATGGAGCAACGGGTGGGTTAGAACTACTAACTTCATGTTAGCACATCAGCATGTAACCCATAAAAAAACACCTAGTTACTTAAGTGCTCTCATTATATTGCAGTTTTAAAAGTGAAAGAAAACTTAGCCTATATATAATTTTATAGTTTACATATATGTATAATTTGTCAATTTCATGTAACAGTTATGTTGAAAATGAATTTTTATTATGTGCAAGCAGGTTATCCAAGTTTTTAAAAAATGTTTACATTTATTTTTAAATCTGAATTTTGACTTCTTTATTGACATGAAGATTGGGAAGTATGAGCTAAAAGATATTTAAATTAAAACAGTCTGTCTTTATTCCCCTCGGGAATGATGAACTAGCATTTAAATTACCAACAAATTATTCAACCCAGGTGTGAACCATCAAAAGTTTAGAGAACTCCTCTGTTTTAAGCAAGTACTTGGCATTGGTGCATAATAAAAAGTGATGCCATCAAGCTCTAATATCGAATGTGAGCTCAGAAAGCTCAGATTGTGGTTACAGCATTTGTTTCGATGATGAATTCCCAGAACGTGAAAGCTATCAATATTTCACTCTAAAAGTAATATGTGCCGTAGGGAGGGGGAGCGGGGTGGGAGTGGGGGAGCGGGGAGGGAGGGGGAAAAAGAGGACCTGATGCAAAGGGCTTAAGTGGAGAGCAAATGCTTTCAGAATGATTGGGGCAGGGAATGTATGGATGTGCTTTATACAATTGATGTATGTATATGTATGGACTGTGATAAGAGTTGTATGAGCCCCTAATAAATTGTTCAAAAGAAAAAAAAGTAATATGTACCATCCAAACTTCAAGCCCTGCTGCTAAGAACATTGGTGTCACTTTAACTTTCCACCAGTCTTGACTAACAGTACCAGCGTTTGCCTAAATGAATTTGGGGTGGTGGAGTGTGTGTGTCTGTGTTGTGTGTGTGTGTGTGTGTGTGTGTGTGTGTACGCAGAAATGAAATGAACGATTTCCATAGTGAAAATTAATTTATATAAAAACAGTTATTTTATAAAACTCAAACTAGTTACTGTCGAATCAATTCAAGCACTATTAGAACTGTACAGCCACTGTTTCTGAAACTGTCGATTCAGTCTAGCTCTCTTGGAGTTGGATTGTATAGTCCTCAACATACAAAGACAAAGCTCACTGAGAATCACAGCAGCTGCCAAGACCATAATGACTTTGATATTGATCTAACACAAGTAAAATATTAAAATGTATCCTGAATAGCAACTCTAAAATATACTAAAGAAACTGAAAATAGGGACCAGGAGGAAGAGGGCACTAAATCTTAATTTGGTCAAATCTCCATCTTGTGCCAATTTTAGAGCCTTTATTTATTTCGATCAGGTGAATCAGTTTGGAACTGCTTCGTTTTATGTTTACATTTTATTTCTACATCCACTAACATTGATCTACCTATAGATTGTCCAATTAGCTAGACTTACTGTTTGAATAAATATATATGATGTATAAATAATCTTATTTATATTCACATGCCATCTGTAAGTCTTTAAGAGTATACGCCATCTTAAATTATAGATGTATTATAATTTTGTTTTCATTGGTTAGCCTGATAGTGCTAAAACAGTCCTGGAATTATAAAAAAATATATATTACATAATTTAACTTATTGAGATTTTACTTCATTTTGAGCCTGCCTCCAAGCAATTTTGCTCTATTTAGAGGTAAGGTTTGATATTGGATTCTCAAGAAGAGATCAAATTACTTTAAATCATTTTTTGCTGAAGAAAATATTTATCCATGTGCGAAGCCTATTGCTAGTGGGTTTTTAAGGTAGCGTGTTATAATAACTCAGGAGAGAGATGCACTATTGTGCAGGCTGCAACCAGGGACTTGCATTGCGACTCTCAGGATGAGCTAGCTGGTCCAGTTACAATTTACACCAGCACCACACTCTAGTGCCCTCCTGTGGAGGTTTGCTTACAACTTCATTTTTCTGCCCGAGAGAAGGGTTATCACACCAAAATACATGGTGCTCACATCCGGAACTACTGAATGGGGAGTGGGGCCACTTTTATTTTAAAATTAGTAACTACATACATTAAATACTGTTAAAGTGTGCAACCACTCACAGTTCAGAATATTTGCGGATCAAAATAATATAGTGAAGCACAGCAGCTTTTTAGCCACATTTCTTAATTGGCTTAATAAAATGGATCTTCATTGATTTGTACTTAATAAGTAAACAATAAAGAAGAAAGAGTATAATCAAATACTTAAGCAGAAAGATAAATTCATAAGCCAAGGCATTAGGATTTATATAATGAAAATAGTTTTGTTAGATGCATAAAGATGCCTGTTTTTAAATTACAAAAATAGACCATGAAATTGTACTTTAGTATAAACCTTCATTTTTATTTGTAAAGGAGATTATGCAAAATGTGAGTTTTTTTCAAATGTCAATTTTCCCTTTGTTCAAAATTTAACATTTTTTCTGAAAATATCATTACTATTTCAGTATTTATTTCAAATAATTAATTTGTTTTGCTTTTCCCTTCAGTCCTAAATTTCCTTTTACATTTAGTCTTAGAGGTATGGAAATGTAAACCTAATTAACAACACGAATCATGCTTGCCCAAACGCACACTCATGCCTGCCTGCCTGCACTCATATACCAGGATGCCTTTTAACTCGATGTCAGTGTAGACAAAATTCTCAGACTGGTGGGCTTGAAGGTCTAGTATATCTTCTTTGTTTGTTTGTTTGTTTTCATCCAGTAGGCCATTGCTTTCATCTTCAACCTCTTCCAATGTCTAATTGCTAAAGCCTGCTGACTCCCTAAAACCTAGGCTACCTTCTTCCTTAAATGAGAAAATGAACAGGTGGCAAGGATCACTCAACTCAATTAAGACTTTCTTTCAAATATAGTTAAAATATTTTTTTAAACTGAAAGAAGAAGGAACAAAACAACAACAAAGTTATCTGCAGCATTTTGTTTCAACAACAAATACAATGGATTTTTGTCTCTTCACATAAATCTCTTTAAGTCTGTCTCCTGCAAATGGGAAGGGTAAAACACTGGTTCTTCAAAGTTTGAGTGTCTGTAATTACAGACTATTAGGTAACTGGCAATTCTCAGAACTAGGGAAGTAAATGGATCTCTTTCTGAAGCAATAGCCATGATCAAAGAGATTAATAGTAAGTTCATCCAAACTAGAAGTATTGGACAAAATCTTCAAAGAAAAACAAATGCAGAATGAGATAATGTGGAACAGAGCAAAGGATGGTGTGTTAATTTCTTTTAGTTAAAAAATGGCAACCAACCCCTTGTTTAATGAAATCAAGTTAGATAAAAACCATAGTTAAGAAACTCAATCTAATCCAAAGGAAAGCTTATTTTTTATAGATAAAGTGTGTTTAATAATAAACAGATTACTTATTTTTTGTGTTCTAAGTAGAATCAAGGAAAGAATAGGATTTTCCAAGACTAGGAATATAGGAAGTTTTATTCAAGAGTAAAAGTAGTATCTATCTTTGTAGAATAATCTATAATCAATGGGATAAAATTGGGAACAAGCTCAAAAAGTACTTTGTTCTTCCACGACATCTAGGAGGTACACCACCCCCTATGCCCCCTCCAATAAAAAGCTATCTACAGCGTGGTATCACATGGCCTAGAATCAAAAGGGAATTTGTAGGACCCTGGACATGACCTCCTCAGAAATTTAATTTAGTATCAGCAGGAACTTCATCTTCTCTCTTCCCTTTTCGAACAACAGAATCAGATCTTCATCAAGGTGGAACTACCTGAGACTAGGTAATGGCAATCCTTAACTCTGACTCCTTGGTTCTCACCAAGAGACCCTGGAGGTGGCCAACTTCAAGAACACCTGTCTAGTACTAATACTTCTGCCACTGAGTCAATGCTGACGTGTAGTGCCCGCCTGTAGGCTTCTGCGGCTCTAGCTGTTTAAGGCGTAGAATACCCATCCAAGTCTTTCTCCCAAGGACCTACTGGTGGTCTTGAACTGCTGACCATGAGGATCATAGGTCAAGGGGTAATCACTACAGCACCTACAGCTTGGTTATTCCAACACTGAAGCTTCTCAAGCTTCTACCGTGCCATAGGCCTTGGAGTTCCTCTCAAAAGAGTCCATGATTTTAAAGCCATGACTGCGATACATTGTTTTTTAACCTAGTTCCTTGAAGAAAGCTTTTTTTTAAAATCATGAATTACCTTTCCCTTAATTTCCTCTCTCGTACGAACTGTGATCAAACAGCTCAGAAGGCTTTAGGGGTGTTGGAGCAGCAAGAGTGGATGGCAGAGTCCGCTAAACAGGTGCAAGTGCATTTTGCGTAAGCCTTTCCTTCAGCCACAAGTCTCAAATACTACCAGTCCTGAGATCTAATCCTTCAAACTCCCCAAGAGATTGCAGTGCTGCTATCAACAATCTAGCCATGTTTTCGTGCTTTTAAAATAGACTTCTTGCCTCCTGCACTACCAACCCAATTCAACAGATCTAGGGTTGTACTAGGCCTTCTTTCTTTATTTCATTCTCTCTCTTCTTTTCTTTCTTTCTTAATTTCCTGGTGATTTACACGCAGTCATGACATTGTGAGAGCCCATAGATTCCCTGCAGCAGCTCGGTGTCATTTCCTGGCATAAATCCACCAGCCATCTCCTCCTCTAAAGAGATGAGAATTGAGATAGCATGCTTCATTATTATGCAGCTGGGGGACATGTCAAAATTATAACAATACACTTGGCGATAGAGTTTCCTAGTTGACTCTCAACATCCATTGTCTCCTTTATCCATTAATAGAAGGCTGTCTCAAATGAAGACTTCACGTCTCCATCTCCTTTGGAGGAAGGTGGGGCTGTGTGACTGAGCTTTGGGTGGTGGAATGGAGTTATCCTTGAAAGGAAGGAGTATACATTATTTCTTTTTGCCTTTCTCCTTTCTGCTGTCTGGAAAGTGATGGCTTCTCTTGAGGAGCCAGTTGGGAGCCAGAGGAGCTGAGAGATGGAGCGAGCCTACATCTCCAGAGAGTTCATGACCAGCAGCGCCTCAGCAGCAGCTTTGTCCTGCTAGTTTCCGGGCTGCTTTTCTGGGGGGTTTTTTTGTGTTGTTTTGTTTTGTTTTTTCTTGTATACTTCTTTTTTTTTTAACATTTTATTAGGGGCTCATGCAACTCTTATCACAATCCATGCATATACATACATCAATTGTTTAAAGCACATCTGTACATTCTTTGCCCTAATCATTTTTTTTCTTTTCTTTTTTTACATTTTATTAGGGGCTCATACAACTCATCACAATCCACACATATACATACATCAATTGTATAAAGCACATCCCCGTACATTCTTTGCCCTAATCACTCTCAAAGCATTTGCTCTCCACTTAAGCCCTCTGCATCAGATCCTCTTTTTTTTTGCCCCTCCCTCCCTGTGTTTTTTTTTAATGTAAAGGCAAGATACAAAACTATCTTGTAAAGCCACTGTAATTTATTTGACATTATGTTCTATCTGGCATATCGAATTTGTTAACAAAGAAATTTTACCTACTTTTAATTTTTAAATATTTAAATCAGAAAATTGCAAAGTACTGGCTCCAGAATAAAAACTATTGTGCCATAATATCCCCCCAAAGCATGCCTGTATTATGTAACTCTAGCATAAAAATTATCATGGTTTAAACTAGAATATATTAGCAATTATCCTGTGTAATATATGTTGTGGTGGTTTCTTATCTTTTTACAAATCCATATAGTGCAAGCCCCATTAATTCAACCTCAAATAACTTGCAATTTCAGACAGATCAACCTGGTCTGCAGTAGTCTTACCAGTACAGTTTGCTCTATCAAAGAAAGAAAATAAATGTATAATATGCACAGTGTTACATGGAGGCTGGTTATGAACAGCCACTTTCTTAAGTAGGACAGGGTTTGAATTTAGCAACACTCAAGGCTTGTATGCAAATGGACATTGCTAATTATAAATGGTGTGTCGGTTTGTTTGTTTTTAAGCCATTAAGATAGATTCATAACTTCTATTCGTAGCACTGTATTGGCAGATTATTGTAGTCACTATACCAGTCTTTCCTAATAAAGGTTCTGCGACAGAACTAAATCTGACAGAAAATTACTTGAGTGACTATTTTCTTCATTTTTCTCAAGGATGGCACGTAGCTCGTAATACTCCAGATGCGTGGGAGAGTCGCTCTGTACAAACAGTCCCTCTGGCCGTGAAGGCTTAATGCTCTCGGTATCCTGTTTGAGAGATTGCAGACTGACACTTGAAAATAAAGTTTTGTTTAGAAAATATTCCATTATTTAAGCTGCCTGAAAATTCAGACATGCTTTCCACTCAGTTTGTCCACATTAATAATCTTTGATGGATTCAGAAGTTAAATTTCATTCTTCAGAAATTTGAATGGCTGTGTTTTTTAACTGCATCTTTGGCGAGAGCCTTCATCTAAATACTGCAAACAGACATTCCTGATTGTGGTTCTTAAACATGAGACTGATGTGATAAAAAACAGTATTTTGAGCATAATAATGTGGAAATGCTATGCACCATATTTTGAAATTAAATTTTATTTGGGGCAGAGACACCAATTGGGAAATCCCTAATAAAGAGAGAAATGACAAAACCCAGTGTTAGGATGCGGCGAAGAAATGGTAAGGAATGGGCCTTACAAGAAAGTACGTTTGACATAGACATTGGACTCGTTGGTGAACATTTGGATGTGGAAGAGGAAGAGGCGTTTGTAAATTAAAGCTTGTACAGATTTGAGTAGGAGGATTTGAAAAAGTGTGCCTCTACTTTATAGGAAAAGCCACTTAAGGATAGTAAGAATTGGAGTGACAGGTGTAGTCGTAAGTTCACCTTAAGCACAATAAATGTAATGTGCCATTGGGAGAACAAAATATACACTTACTGAAGACAATTGGAATTAGGGGGCTGAGGAAGCAGATTATACAGAGGTGATTTCTCACGTTTGGGAAAGAACCCCTTTCATCACGCTAGATATTTGGCCGTATCTGCGTAGGTATGACTTGTCTCTGCACCGAGTGTGACATGGTAGCAAGCTGCAGGGAGCCAAGTTCCATTGCAGTGTGAATGTGTTTTTGAGGGCTGGGCACCAGGCATAAAATGCGTGGGGCTAGCAGACGAACAACAATGGCTGCCTTTGAATTCTGGGGCTGGAAGAAGTAGAGCCAGGCTGCTCCTTAGCAGGACCTGCACCTCGGGGGCAGCAGTCCCTGAAGACAGCGATCTGCTCAGTGCAGCAGAAGGGCAGCGAACAAGACAACAATCCTCAACATGGCGTACTGACCCAGCAGCGCCGATCCTGGGCTCAAACATAGCACCAAGTGTGAGGATGCTGCAGGACCAGGCGGTGTGCTGTTCTGACGGACACAGAGTTGCTACGATTTGGAACCAACTTGATGCCACCTAGCAACATCAGCTGACAGGCGCTATAAGGACGCAGGTGGCACCACAGTTGGCGTGTTCAGCTGCTAAACCACAAGGCTGGTAGTTTGGACCACCAGCCACCCCGTCGGAGAAAGATGTGCCAGTTTGTTGTGGAAAAACTTACAGCCGTGAGGACACTAGGAGACCTTTCTGCTCTGTCCAGAAGGACACTGTGAGCCACAATCAACTCTAAGGCAGAGGATTTAGACTGTTGTTGCTGTTTTGTTGTTAGGTACTGTCGAGTCTGCTGCCACTCAGAGAGAACGAAGCAAAACACCGCCCAGTGCGACGCCACCCTCCCAGTTGTTGTCGTGTTTGAGCCCATTGTTGCCGCCACTGGGCCAGCCCGTCCTGAGGAGGGTCTGCTTCCTGCCTTCCTCCAAGGTCACTGTCAGAATCGACTCAGTAGTGGCGGGGTTTAGGCTCCAGTCTATGAAAATGTCTCATCATCGTGGTAAGGATAAAAAGCTATTCAAGTGTTGCCAGGCGAATTAAATGTCATTTTAAAAAACTCAAAAGTATATCTTTTTTAACCCATGCACTAGAAACCCATGTGCAAATGAAATGTAAGCATTTTATTCAATAAATGGTGACTACGCCCTTCTGATTTGGGCAGGCCTTTGGGATGTTCGACTTCAGTAAGTTACAAATTAGAATTTAGGATTTGGACTCATGCAGGACAACTTCTTCGACATCTTCAGATGTATCTACTAGAGAATGCTCAAACAGTTTTAAAACAGCATTATAAACGAACAAGCAGTAGCGATGAGTAATAAAATCCATATGATTTAATCCTGACATCCAGAAGTAAAATGTAAGCCCAGACAATCGGAACATAACAAAAGTCATAATCAAATGAAAGGGGTCAATATATTCTCCACAGAAGCAGTGAACTAGGATTGCTTGTTGATCCAGCCAATGAAAGTGGACATATTGTAATGAGACTTAAATTTATTTTGTTGTCTAGAAAGTACTGATATTTTTAAGACAAAATAAAAAATGTATAATATGCATCTACATGCGGACATCAGCACAAATTCATTAAGGAGTCTTTCATCCGCAGAATAAAATATTTAAGATTGTTCACTACATCAAGGAACCTAAAAAGTTCTTAATTATTATAGTTTGTATGAGAGGGCTTCAAGAAGTTTGTAGAAAAAGTGGAATTGAAGGTTAATGGAATTTTCCCATGAACTTTTTGAAGTCTCTGGATATGAAGGAGACTTGCTGAAGCCTTTGTGAACTTTGATATTCGTAACAGAAAGCATGTGACGTTGACTTGTGAGGTGGAAACTCTCAGTGGTTATGAAGATTCTTTTTTAACCAAGCTTGTTGCTGCTCTTCGGTGCCATCGAGTCTGTTCCGACTCGCTGCAGCCCTCCGTTTGAGGAATGTTTCATTCCTCGCGCCAGCCTCGCCTCGCTCCCTTGTTGAGCACCTTCTGTCCACCACTGTGTCAATCCAGCTTACCAAGGGCCTTCCGCATGTGGGGCGCCCTCCTATTTTACCCCAAACGATGTCCTTCTCCGCGGACTGCTCTCTCCTGACATGCCCAACGCAGAGCCCCCATAATTTCTCTATCCGTTCCATTTTACAGACGTTTTGGCATCTGAAGAGATAATTAGCATATGAAGCCAAAAATTAGAGGGGGGGAGGATTACAGATATTGGTAAAGCAGTTGATTTTTTAATTTGGTATTATTGGATTTTGTGACCTACGTGAAATTGTCAGGTGTTAACATTTCCAACCTCTTGATCATTTCATACATTCACCTTTGTAAATTCTATCAGTGCACTTTTGTCTCTAATTGTGTAGCAGAAATGTAACTGCAGGGTTCACAGGCCTGCTCTCACACTGTTACTACAGCAGCTCCTGCTGGGGTCGGGGACAGGGAGGGGAACCCAGGGCCGATGGTCCCTTCGGGACCAGTGGTGTGAGTGGCGATACTGGGAGGGTAGAAGAAGGGTGGGTCGGAAAGGGGGAACCGATTACAAGGATCTACATGTGACCTACTCCCTGGGGGATGGACAACAGAAAAGTGGGTGAAGGGAGATGTCAGACAGGGCAAGATATGACCAAATAATAACATAAATTGTCAAGGGTTCATGAGGGATGGGAGAACAAGGAGGGAGAGGAAAAAAATGAGCTGATGCCAGGGGCTTAAGTGGAGAGCAAATGTTTTGAGAATGATGAGGGCAACTAATGTACAAATGTGCTGTACACAATTGATGTATGTATGGATTGTGATAAGAGTTGTATGAGCCCCTAATAAAATGATTTTTTAAAAGAAAGAGAGCAATGTGAGTGGTTAAGAGCTCCGATTGGGAGTGAGACAGACCTGGTTCTTTTGCCTACCCACTGTGTGGCCATGGGAAAGTAACATGGCCCTAGTTCAGACCTCATCTCAAAACGAGACTGACTATGCTACCCTCGGAGGCTTGCCACAAAGAAAACCATGGAACGATGTTTGCAAAACGCTGACCATAGTGCCAGCATTGAATATATGGTAGAATGCACTTGGACTTGGCTGTCTTGCCCCTTGCAGACAATATCCATAGCCCAGACATCCCACAATGAGTGTCGTGAGAAATGTTAAGAGAGTGAAGTTACATTTTCAATGTAAGAACACATGACAAGTAATTCCAAGAGAAGATAATAGGTTTTCTGCACTCCTACAGTCCTTAAAACAAAGTGGGGGGAGCTGGAGGGGGGTCTAGAAGACTCTGTGAACAAAAATAGAGTGAATTTATCCAATTCTTTACTGCACTATTTAACCTCTGCTTTCTTAATCATATGCACAGCAGGGGAAAGGATGTGCTAAAACAATTCATGTGTCACGAACAAAGCAGCCACAGATTTTAGCTCAAAAATCACACTAGGAAAACCACCAGTTGGAAGTAAAGTAATAAGGCCAAATTTATTTTTTTAATTGAGTCTTGAGTTACAAGCAATCCTTTAATTACATTAATCAAACAGGCTTCCTCTCAGCAAATGATGAGGGAAATATATTTTTCTAACTTTAGCTAAACTTGCAGAAATTGTTGAGCATTATTTGGACATAAGAAAATAAACAACTCCCTTTTTTTCAAATTATCCATCTTTTCAGTGTAGTTCTAGGAAAAGATTGATAAACACGTATTTCTAGATATGACTGCTCTGAGATACTATAAATTGCATTTAAAATTTTAAGCGTTTACATTTAAATAGTTAAAACCTAAGTAACCCCCAAACTACATTTCATTATGTAGCTAGTAGACTGAGTCAGAATTGCCTCAAAGACCGTGAGTTTGGTTTGAGGCTGTGTAACCAAGGAACCCTGATGGCACACGGAGTTAAGTGTTAGCCTGACAGCCCATGTTATCTTCTTCATCTTTGTCCTGGAATGTTTGTTTGTTTGTTTGTTTTTCAATCTCTCTATGCTTTTGTACAGATCATTTCCTCTGACTGGCTGGGATTTGGGGCTCCCTATCCAACCTAATGGACTTGCTACCTCCTATTGATCCATGAGTCAACCTAAGGATCAGCCCCTCTTCAAGTGTGAACCTGGCCTCTTCCTCTCCAACCAGAGTAGATTGACTGCCCTTCCTCTATGTTCCAGTAACACCCTGAATATACTTCTAATATTTACTCCACTCTGCAGATGGCTCATGTGTCATCCTTACCAAATCCACCCCCTTTACCCTTGACTGGCCTCCTTGAAAGAAAGGTAAGGCCTATGTGCTGCCTCTCACTGGACCCCCGGCGTCTCGGGTGACGCTTGGCTTGTAGATGCATGTTTGGCTAGGATGGCTCAGACTCAGTTAAGGTACAAGGAAAATGAATGCATAAATGAGAGTTTTTAAAACAGAGTCTATTACATCGGGGTGTGTGGGGGGGGGAGAAAGAAAGAAAGCTTTAAGAGGGAGCTTGAATTTCTCCTAAACTTTGTAATATATACTGGACTTACAAGGAAGAAAAATACATGTTAGAACCCAAGTCAAGTGATTTGGGATAAGCTGTGAATTAGAAGTATAAAATCGTTACGGGAACTATAAGTTTTGTGAATTTGTCTATACGTTTGTTTGTCATTGTAAGTCATACTTCATTACATATTCAGTAAAATGATTCCTATTTTACAGGAATGGAGCTATGAGTGTATGTTAAGCATGTTTTCTTTGCCAATCTTTAAAAAGTTATTATCACCATGTAATTTACATTACATTCAAGCCACCAGGAAAGCAGCATCCTTTTCTTCGTTGTCATCAAGCATACCAGCAAAAAGTTATTTGATCTCACATTTCATCATTGAAATTTGTTTGAACAGACGATTTTCCCCAGATAACTAAGAGCAATCTTGACTCATGAGGACACAGAACTATTCCTTTCGTAGATGCCACTCCTGTTTGCACTGGCCTATCTGCCCTTCTCCCTCTAGGAGGCACTAAAGAGCCGGAGCTGCTCTTAGAAGCAGGTGGCTGTGGGCCTGTTACTCGCCACCACACAGCGACCGTAAACTAGGTCAGACCCCTTCTTCAAAAGAAGAAGAAAAGTAAAGCCATAGGAGAATGTGTAAGAAGATAGGATCGAATAAGACCAGCAATTCAATGAAAGTAAAGCAAAAATGTGACAACTCGTTGGGGAGGGAGGGGCTGTAGCACGAGTCTGCAGTTCTAAATGCTCGCCTGCGTTCTGCAGGCCGATATTTTAAGGAGGATCAGCCATTTGCTACTTTTTTCTTGGATTAAGGTCTAAGCCTTTGCAAGAGCAGCAGCATTTCAGTGCTATTCTTGTGTGTGTATAGTCAGTAATGTTTGTCAAGAGCTTTGGGAGGAAAGGACTATATAAATGTCAGTAGTTATTAATATTTGGATTTTTTATATTTAGCTATCAAATGTGTTTTCCATAATCCATGACCAGAGATCTATTTGTGCCCCTCCAACTATAAACATTTTAAGTAAAAATAACCCTAGACCAACAATTTTTTTCTCTTCTTTCTAATCAAGGCAATATTTATCAGAAACTAACAATTACCCTCAACTTCTTCAAGAGCCAAGTTTATTTTGACTTGTTTCTATGCTCCGAGTTTTTCCTCTGACTTTGAGTAATTATTATAAAGAATGGCTAGCTGAGAAATGGTCTCATGCCCACATACTGTACCCGCCTTTCCTTTATTATCCCTCTCTTTGTCTGGTTGAGCCTCAACTCATTCATCCTTGGGTAAAACGGCTGACTAAGGGGTCCGTTGCCTCATAGACTTGGAGTCATGGTGGCACGACGGTTACAGCGCTCAGCGGCCGAGCAGGAGGTTGGAGGTTGGTCTCACCAGCTGCTTGGTTGGTCTGCTTCAGTGGTGAAGATCTGCAGGCTTAGGAACCACGTGTGATAATTAATTACAGTGAGTTTATCCCCACAGACAGTTCTCTTAGTTCAATTGCAGTCATCTTCGTATTACAATTGAGTGTACCTGGATTTGTACCTCTTGCCTTCTAACTCCCCCTCCACACCCTTACCAATAATTCTAACTGCAATCTGAAGCCAAGAATCCTAACTGTAATATGTCTGACACATTTAATTAAACTGAAACCTAAACCTGACTGTGGAGGTGAACTTCTTCAACAAGTGGGCTGGTATAGTCTAAAATTTACTAGCTGAGACTCATAGAAAAAACATTTTTAATGTTTTTTGTTCCATTTTTCAATTTTTTTCTTAAATGATATTTCAACTCCATTTTCTTTGAAAGATCACAAGTGTTATAAGAGTGATGAGACCATTGAGTGACAACTGGTTCCCTGAGGTTCTCACTCAAATCCTAGGTTTGTTTTTTTATAAAAATGAAATCCGTTGGAAGGTTGCTAATCCGATGTCCCATCAAAGATGCGCTTGTGAACGATCATGCAAATCCCCGGGTTTGGCATCAACTCATAGGAATAGCAGCATAAAGGCGTCTCTAAACCCACGTCTGTTCTTTCTGTTCCAAGGGAGGCTGTTTGACTTTCACCTTTATAAGCACTGTGTTTCTCCTTAGTTTTAATACTAAAAACAATACATGCAATAATGAAATATTGTTTATATAAAAGGTTCCTCTTCTTAAAAACGCATCGAGACCCTGCTTTATAGAGCCCACGTTATGCTTTTTGGTGATTTAGAGGTGATGTGGTGATTTGGTGTGATTCATTACCACTCAGTTCTGAATCTTAATAATACAATGACTCACTGTGATTTTTACATTTCTTAAAGGGCAAGCTTGCTTAAAAATCACCGCAGTTGTTTTTACTGAGGTCATCTGAACTACGGTTCCCAGAATGCTCATGAAAAGGACATGCTTATGTGTTCTGACCAGCCGTAATCTGTCATGACTGGTGCCAGATCCACAGATTATGAATTCACTGTGTCCGCCTAGTGAATTGAAGCTTTGTTGTAGACCAGCTTGCTATGCAATTGTTTCCAGTTCATATACTATAAATCATCACTCTTTACATGACCATCAGCAGTTTCCATCTAGCATTCTAAGCATCCGTGTTTTGTCTTAATTGTGCTGCTGAATTCTGCACCTAGAACAGCGTGATATGACTGGTGCTGCTACTGGCTTAGAAAATAAATTTCACTGTCACTGGAACCTATTTAAGGAATATTCTATGTTCTCACTTTTTGTGTTGAGCTGGGGTTTTTATTATTTATGTTGAAATAATAGGAAATGAATTTAAATAGAAACACTTCTCATGTCTTATCTCTGCAAACAAAAAAACCAAAAAAAAAAAAACCAACATAATTTACAATAAATTAGCACAGCAGTTGTTAGTGCAGCTCAGCTTTATTTTGCAATTCTCACACCTAAACTCACAAGATGACACTTTTTCTGATAAGGTAATCTTTCTAAGGTAGTTCAGTAGGTGATTAAATCTGACAGATGCTACTGAGATGGTGGAATTCATAGATGCAACAGCAAGGCGCTTTTAAAAAATCTTGTTAAAATAATAAAATGTGTGATGGTCTACCAATAGGGGAAAAAATCAATCTGATAAAAGCCTACACCCATCATGATGTCATATTTCTGTGTCTGAAGCCAAGATAAAATTATTTTTACTAGTAAATAAATAACCCAATTATCATTTTTAATTGCAAGGAAATTATGTTTAGAATAAAGAATTACTGTAATGATATAATCTCCCTGATAATTTCTTTATGTTTCACATCATTTTTAAGCAGAATGAGAATAAAATGCTTCAATTATGAACAGACGTCAATGACCTAGACTGTGTCTTTTCATAACATTTTGGTAGTCGATACGTTCTCCAGACATGCCTGAAACACCAGCTCCTTCGAAGGTAAAGCCTTCCTCTTCTCCTGGGGCCGTGATGATAATCAGGTGGCTGATGTTTCCAACGACACTAGCGATCCAAAATATGTTCAGGCCTAATTGTAGATGGTATAATTAGATTAGCCCAATTAATACTGTGCCTTGGTTTTGCAGTGCATACTTATTACTTGAATGTTTTTAGCCCCGGTGGTTTCTTATTGCTAGCAGAAGAATTTCCAAACAGTAGCTCATTGTCCTTGCTTTTGATTACTCAAATGATGTTAGCCTTGTGAGAATCGATTGATAATACAATCTGTGGAAGCACTTATATTGCAGCATGAGTTGTTTTCTGATGTTCTTATCTGAACATCAGTTGCCTAACATACAGAGTTCATTTATAAATACCAGGAAGTTCCTTGAACGGAGTCAGTTCACATACTGTGCCCAATTCACTGACTTGAGCAGCAGCCCCTCATACTAAAGGTCATGGCCGTGTGAAAACCAGAACTGCCCTTCAGAGTTGTAGCGGCCCAAATCATTCCTCACTAGGTCACACCCCTGGTGCACCAGCTCCCCTGTGGCACCTACAGGACAGCTATTGAAGCTCTACCATTCCTCAATATTCCAGTCTTGTAGCCACAGCCGATTCATTTTGTAGGACTCTATCGAGCACGGACACCCTTTGAAAGCATCGACCCATTCGCTGGAAGGACTAGTTAAAGTCAAGTGCAAGGGCTGGGTGCCCAGATATTGAACGTTGTATTGGGAGTATGGAGTGGAAGGAATGGGGGGAAGTTGGGGGTTTGGCCCCCTTGTACACTAAAAGAGTATGAAATAAAGAGAGGCATAATGTATTGGCCACATGGGACCACAGTGGTTGCTCCCATTTATTGATTTATTAAGCTAATGTATTGCTCTTCTCCTACTTTGTATGTCCCTGGATGGCGAGGACAGTGACCGTGTTTGGTTTGCTAATCACAAGGTTTCCAGGAAGGGTGAAGGGCCACATCTCCCCAGAGGCACCTCTGCCGAAGGCTGGAACCCCAAACCAACTCTTGAACACCCTGAGTGCATTGCTGCTCTCTTAGTGCCCGCGGGTGTCACTGCGATGGGGTCAACTCATTGCCACCGGTATCAGTGAACTGGGGGACAACACAGATGAGGTCCCTGTCCCCAGAGAGCTTCCATTGAAGTATTGTTGTAGATATCACTAGATGGCATAAGAATCTGAAACATAGACAACAACACACAAGCCTTACCCTTTTTAGCTCCAATGTAATCCCAATAAAAGCCCATGTTCTCCCCCATCTTCTGGAAAAGGACACAGGGGCTCTTGCTGCTGAACCATGGTAATGATACATCTGTAGAGTGGTGGAGTGATGTCCTTTACTTGTGAGCATTTCAGTATTTCAATATAGCCGTTGACCTAGCTCTATTTTGCACCAGGAATTTAAGAATAATACTTGTGTTAGGGGTTTTAAGATAATAATTGTGGGCATTCTCTGTCTCCCATTTAAAAAAAAAAATGATTCAAACCCATGGAAATGGTTAGGCCAGAAGCAGCACGGCAGTGCCTGTAGGACGGTTTTTGAGGTAAAGTCTCCCTTTTGAGTGGCATTCCCATGTGACTGGGTCTCTCCACTGTGCACAGCACTACAATTCATTTTATTAAATGGATGGAACCGATCAGAAATAATAGTCACAGGATGGACAATAAAACTGCTGCACAACAGAATTAATATCTTATTCACCCAGGTTTGACTTTTAAAATTATATCAGCCATGAAAATTATTTCAGTGTCTTCCGTCGTGAGTAACCGTGCTATATTTAATTTTAATCATTAAATGGTAAAAATAATAAAAGCCACCAAAATAGTCTGTAGTCAATTTTCTGATAAAGTAAATTTGTTTCTCCCCACTATTTGTGATTTAAATGGCCTCCAGAAAGTTTTTTGGGAACTCGGTGTTAATTAGAAATATGGAAATGGGCTTAAAGCCCATTACAGCAGCACTCGGGGGAGAGACTAACACGAGAGTTTGTTCACCAGTCGGGCCTGTTTCTCGTTGTGCTTCTTGCCCGTTTAGGTTATTGGTTGTTTTCCTGGATGCCTGTTCCCAGCAAAAACTGGGATTTCAATGAAAACAGTCATTACAATTACAACAAAAAGGACAAATTGCTATTTGAGCAGGGACAGGACATTTTAGTCACCAAACCAAACCGACGCTCCTATACTTTCCTATTTAATAACACAAATGGATTAAGCATGCTGCTAGATTTCCTTATAAATTCAATGCCTTTTATAGCTTGCTGTTTTTAATAAATGAATAAATACTCACTCATCCATCCCTTACCTGTGTGTACGTGGGTGGAGCATAGCATTGTGAGGAGCCAATGGCCACGTTCTCTTCAGGAAATTAGGTTTTCAACTGTATACGCTCTCAAGGCCCCTTGAGTGAGTCATTTCACTCTTCAGCACCTGTGTCTCCATCTCCACATCAGAGATAAGCATTTGGGGGGAGGAACTAGTAAGACTCCGTGGGCTTCCTTTTGCCCCTAAGCATGAGGTGCCTGGGCTTTAGAGTCAAGAAGAACTGAATTCAAGTTGTGACGGAATTCCCTGTTGTCTAGTGATAGGACGTTGACCCAATGACTCAGTCTCTGAGCTTCAGATGGCTCATCTCTAAAACGGGGTCAAGGAAACATCTCCTCCCAACAGAGGGCGAGCTGAAAGACACTTGCAGGGTGGTTTCTAGTTAGCCCCTGCGAAGGAAGGAAGCGTGGAGTGAATTCCCATGCAAAGAGGGCTGCTCTTTTCCCCTGACCATCATCATCACCTTCATCAGCAGCTCTTTTCCTGTAGGCTGATCAGTGCTGCCCTCAGCCTTCCCCCTCACAGCTGTGGACCCCTGCACCTTCACCTCCAGGAAAGCAGAGGGAGCCTGGGTCCCTGGAGGCCAATGCAGCAGTTCCCGGGGTACTTTCCTGGGGTGACTTCCATCAGGACCAAATGGGAGCAGTGGTATCCTGGGGGACTCTGTAGGTGTTTAAAGTACAAAGTGTCCATAAAACAATCTGTCAGTTTAAAAACCCAGTCAAGTCAGGGAGAAGCTGTTGGATTGTTCGGCATTGTGGGAATCCAGCAAATGCTCACTCTAGAATGTGTGGTAGCTGCGAATGCAAGAACCACACGAATGCAACAAGGACCTCATTAGATTTGGTTTTCCAAGGGTTATCAGCGTTGAGACAAACTTCCTCAACTTAATTTTTGCTCCGCAAATAAACTGGCCAGGGCCTGGACATTTGTAAATGAATAGGTACCGTAATGCAAGGGTGGGGAACTTTTTTTCTGCCAAGAACATTTGGGTATTCATCACATCATCCCTGGGCCATTCAAAATTATTTATCAACGTTAAATGTAGCCAGTTATAATTGGTCAGACATTTAATTAACCCACCCTTCATTGATGGCTAAAATGGCTTCTCTTTGGCGAGGCGTGCGATGCTTGCTAGGATTGATGATTTCCTAGGCCTTACATGACCAAAAGGCCGGAGTGTGATTGCCCTGTAATGGAGTCCTCCACATCGACTCTACCCAACCTGAGCCAGGCACCCTCAGAGAAATTAAGACAGGGCTCCTCCCCTTAGGTGGTTTCAGCAAAATATCAGAACAGCACTCATAAACGGTTGTGATTCAAGATCGAAATGCGACAAACACCAAACAAGAGAAGCAAACAAAACAATCTGAGAAAATAAGTGAGATCAAGAAACACTTTACAGAGGACGTGGCCCAATGGACCGCCTGAGTTTATGGAGTGTTGCTGGGTAGATAATGAGGAAGAAGAGTACTCTCAACAGAAGGAGATATATATATCTATATATAGATATATATATCGTCAGTCACAGAGAGAGAGAAACTTTCTACTGCAGAAGCCTTGCCTGTGTGTGTGTGTGTGTGTGTGTGTGTATGTGTGTGTGTGTGTGTGTGTATTTTAACCCCACATGCATGGCCATCAAGTCAATGCCTACTCATAGCGATCCTCCTGTAAGTTTCAGACACTGTAACTTTTCATAGGAGTAGAAACTCTGTCTTTCTCCTTTGGAGAGGCTGGTGGTTTCAAACTGTCGACCACTTAGATCACAGCACACCACACAGCCACTATGCCACCAGGATGTGTGTGTGTGTGCCACCGCCAAGTATATGCATATGGCAGCTGTTATACCTTGGTACATTGGGCTGCAAACTGCAAGGTCAGCAGTTTGAAATCAGCAAGTGCTGTGAAGTAAAAAGATGAGACTTTCCACTTTAATGAAGAGGTACCGTCTCAGAAACCCATAGGGGAAATTCTACCCTATATTACAGATTCATTATAAATCAGAATCAACTTCATGACAATGAAGTTGGTTTGGGTATTGGTATAAAGATTTATTAAGCACCCTCTCTGTTCTATATTGAGAAAGAGTGAGTAGTTGACTGTGGCTGGGGTTTGATTTCTGTGAAAACACCTTGGATTTGAAAGGAATGGGTTGGGTACTGTCATGAAAAACAGGGAACAAGTATGGCCGACACTATGAAAGTGTCCCCAAAGAACTTCCCTGCTGATTTAACGTAAGAGACTGGGAACAATGGAAGACAACTACAAGGTTTGAGCCTGATAACTGAGAAGTTGGTATGTCACTGAGAGAGAAAGACAAAGGAGAAGGAGTCGGTTTGGCCCAGGGAAGAATTAAGTGGAATAATTAGACAGGCTGCAGCCTGTCATAGATTCCAGTAAGCACTGAGCATGTAATCCAAATATTCTTCTACATCGTGGCAGGAAAATACTTAATCTGGGGATCTGCACAGACCAGTGCCTCTGAGTCTTGTATAAATAGAGAGAAAGCCACATGAGACTTAGGATCAGAGGGTAGAACATCTGCAACTTGACTAAAGATGACCGAGTCCAGCCTCCTAATTTTACAAATGAGGAAACCATGTCTTGGACATCCATTCTACCGAGAGGCAGAGCCAATCCAGGGCTCTGACTACACATTAAAGGGAAATGTCCCAATTTCGAGAACATTTGAGTCTGGAATAAAGATACTACCTAACCTCTTCAGGGTTACAGTTGTTGTTTTGGTTGGTTTGTTTTTAGCTAACCTGGTCTGGTTTACAGATTGTAGGTGAAAGGTCTGTCTTGAGAACTACACTAGCATGATTTATCCACTGTAGGCGAAAGGTCTTTTTTTGAGAATTGTCCACACCAGCAATTTTGTAGCTCATTTCCACGAATTCAGATTCCATGTAAAATAAAAGCCCAGGAAGTCTCAAACACCGAGTTATTCCTTTGAAGGAAAAATAAAATTCCCTTTCAGCAAATGAAATAATAACGACCACCCCCACCATCCATGTATGGGATGAGAGCCTGCCCCCCTTGGGAGGAATGACTTGGGTGCTTCCTAAAACTCCAGTTTCTTGATGACCAGGCAAGCACAAGAGACTAATTGCTAACAGTTTCGTCCAAAGCAAAAAGAAAAACAATTTTGCCCTATCTCACCAAAGAAAAGTGTCTGATACAGTTTTTTTTTAAATCTTTATTGAATATTTTTTAAAGCAGGGGCGGGGGAGGTTAAAGGGAGCTGAGCAGAAGAGAAATATTTATAACTGTGACAAGGTTTCCTTGTAATAATTTATGAGCCAACGGGAGAAAAAGGAAGCACACAAACTATGAATAAAATATCCCAAATATAAACACTCTGCCATTTTGCAAATTTTCTTTAGTTAAAACTGTAGGGTGAGGTTGACTAAAGTAAATGACTACATTTTCATGGTCTCTTATTTCCTTGATGTTAAGGGTTACCAACTGATTTACAACTTCCTGTGTTGTTTTTTAAATCTATATTTGTCAGCACATTTTTAATGTCAGATTACTTAAAATAGACATCTTGGGTCTACGAGGTCAGGAATAACAATATGACGTTGACTTCTCTGAAGATTTCATAGCACATTACCAACACTCAAGCTTGGCCCATAAAGCTTTGGGTTTTTAAATGAAATCAATTCCAATATGGTTCTAAGAAGTAGTTTTGGGGTTTTGTGTGTGTTCTTTTTCTTTCCAGCAGATGATTTCAGTACTGAAATGCAGCTCAATCAGTATGCTTTGAAGTTAAGTAAATCATATATATAGCTTTATCCAAATGGCTCAGCCTCCTCTTATTCAGGTAGTTTAAACTGTCAAAATTACAGGAAGTCTATGAAAAAAAGAAAAAAGGGCAGAAAGAAAGATTAGTGCCAAGGACCTCAGGTTCTTCCATTGTAGTTTCTGTTCTAAACATTATGATTTATTATCTCATATGATTTCGGCAAATGACGGATACTTACTCAAAAATAGTATCCTCAAATATGGAGGCCAGGAAATGGTTTTATCTTTGTGTAATCTATCGTTAACTGTAATTAAAATGTAATATATGTAGAATCAGGTTTTTATTTGATACATTTCAAAACAGTATCCCACAAAGGAATTGCATCACTCATCTTTATTATTTTAACTAGCGGATGCTTGTGTTTTAATTTAAAACTCCTTAAAGAGAATTTGGAGTATCTCCTCAATTTTAAATATTAAAATCCTGAAATGTAAGTAGAACTTCCGAGATGAGCCCCCAAACCATTAACCCGTGACTAGAGCTCTTTGAAATACGTTATACTTGGTTCAAAGGTAAGTCTTTTAGAACATAACCCCGTAAGCAGAACAAATACGTTCTGAGTCACTCCTAGGTGATATTTTTGTAAAGCACTGAGTGTGTATTTTCTAGAGAATTATCCTGGAACTGTATTTCCTTCCCTCACGCTGAGGATGTTACAGGGGAGGTCAATTTAAGAATCTGAAGTACAGTGCTGGATCTAGTCATTTCAACAGCTTTGGCATGTCATTGTTTATAAGAAATGTGTGGTTAAAGTTAGCCCGGACAAAATTTGTTTAAGGGGGTTTAATCCTGGCAACCATAAGCCTCACATCACACTGAGGGGGAAAACAAAAACTATTAAGGGAGCGATAAATTGGGGGAGGGGCAAATTTCCTAATCTGAAATTTCGGTGTAAACACTTTTCTATGTAGACCGTGCCACATAACTACCTAGCTCTGACATGCTGTCTCGGTCTGAAAAGAGAATTTGCCTGGGTCCAAGGAGTTCTTCAAGTAAGACGACTGTTCTCGTTCTCCAGCGCTACCTACCATAAGAGAAATACCACGAGCGGCGGCTCGGACCTACAGAATTTATTTTCTCGCAGTTGAGGAAGCTAGAAGTACAAATTCAGGTCACCAACTGCAGCACAAGCCGTCTCTCTGGTACAGGCGGTGGGGAAAGGTCTTTGTCTCCCTCCAGCATCTGTAGACTGGCGGTCCCTTGGAGAGCTCCGTGTGTGTGTCTTGGCGCCCTGTCCGCACTTGGGTCTAGGAGATTCTCAGCACAGGGATCCTGTGAGGGCTGAAAGGAGGCCTTCTACACTTAGCTGTTCTTCCTTGAGGGTAGAGGGTTCCTTGATCTCCGCTCACTTCTCGTTCCTTTTAATTTTTGATAAAAGGTGATACAGGCCACACACACCCAGGGAAGCGTCCCTTCCACCAGAGCAGCGCTGTGACTTGGGGAAGGAAGTTGCAAGCCACCATTCTCCCCTTATAGTCAACTGTCGGATCACATTGTGGGCGAGGAAAACATCATTACATAACTGCCAAATTATAGCATTACATAACTGCCAAGCCACTGAGAATCGTGGCTGAATCAGGCACACCGTTCAATCCATGGCAATGGCATTGGACATCTGTTTTATGTTTTAAAGGCTGTGACCATACAGGAAAATGAGAGGTCCTTATTAACAAATTATTTTGAGTTAATTGCAATACTTGGGCAATATTTACAACACAGAGGAGTGTCCGCAAGAGATGTACTCCCGTCTATTCCAATGTTGGCACGATAAAGAGGATACTTTCAATAGTAGTAGTAATCATCATAAATAATGATAATAATAATAATCAATCTCAGGGTTTAGCGATGACTCCACTTGGAATAACTCCCAGCATTCCCATTTATATTATCTAATTTGTGTTTGTAATAATTTGATGAAGTACCCAGGTAGCAATTATCATTATCCTCCTTTTACAAATACCTAAACTGAGGTCTAGGAATCTTCTTAGCATGACACAATTAGGAATAGAGCCAAGACTAGAGCCCATAATTCCGTTCCATCTTCTTGATTATTGCCATCCTTAGGAACTATCTGGGAATCCAAAGGACTGTTGTAACTCAGGAAATATTTTGCACCACAGCCAAATCAAAACATTTTTCTTTTCTTCTCTGTTAAACCGCACCACTTTATGAGAAGTTACTGTCTTTAGGATTCATTAGCGAAGGTCTCATTGTCTGAGGTCGTTAAAATAGACGGACTCAGATTACTTTGCAAATTGAGCCGTTGGCAGAAGTATACTTCAAAATACTAAGATGTCTCAAATACTCTCGAATCAGTTTCTTTAATGATCTACCGTTTTTCTTTTTTCTTTTTCTTCTTAATTTTCATTCCCAAGTTAAACAAGATAGAATCAAGCTACGTAAATAAAAATGGACACAAGGTGTTAATGGGAGTGTCCTAGCCAGACTTCAAATCGGTGCCCTGTGGCACACCAACTTCATTTCCTTGTTGCAGCTTCAGCTAGAATGGAGAATCTTCATTTCCTGCCCTAACTTGTTGTGCTGTGTGACCATTCAATGTTTGGGTGATTAGCATGCGTGGCTCTGATGGCCTCCAAGCTCTATTAAGTTACAAATGCTCAAACTACCAGTAGGCAGTGAATAAAAATAGAAGTTGCTATTAGATGTCTATTCATACCCTGCAGAAGCCTGGCAACATTTTGAACCTTTTCAAAATGTAAATACTGCATATTAAGCATAGAAAAGAAAATTAATGTGCTGCATTTGCAAATTTATTTCCAAGTCAAAAATGTGGAGGGGGAGGAGGTTTCTTGTAACAAAATTGATCGTCTGCATTCACAATATGTATTAAGAAGTTTGCAATGGTTCCACGAAAGAAAAAAATACTTTAGAAGGGGATTAGCTGAAGGTTCTCTGATAATCTTGGGTTTTAAATTTCCTCTTTTCGTTTTAAAGTTTATGACCGCACTATGACATGAGCAGAGCTTACTGCATCGTGCAGGTGGCATTCATATGTTGTTACTTCATGGGCAGTGTATTGTGGGCACAGGGTTACAATATTTTGTTTAAAATTTTCCAGAACCCGCAAGTACTTCTAAATTAGACTTGCAAATGGATAATGCCATTTCTTTTTTTTTCCCCCCAAGGGGGAAAAGAAGTTAAAACATTACAGGAATTTCCATGCCTTTTCTCCTCAGTAAAAACTGGAGAAAGTTTGCAATTAAGCTTGTCTTTTCGAAACTTTTACATTTTTTAGAACGTTCTGGTTTACATATGAAGTCATCAAGCTGACAAATCCAAACAAATGTCTTTTTAAAGCAAACCAGCTTCTTGTCTGTGCCTGTAGCTCAAAAAAGGTTGAGCAGATTCCTCTTTCCTTCCGCCCTTCAAGAGAGGAGTGTTAGCGTCTCAATGATATTTTTAATATTTTCAATAATTAAACAAGTGGATTTGATAGTATAATATTTGCCGTCTATTTATGGAATTCATTGGCACAAAAACTACCCACAAATGTGGGTAAAATCTTTCTCCAACGATGCATTTCCAAAGAAAAAACACGAACAATAATAGCTCAGAGTTAATAAAATTGATCATGTGAATCTACTGAGGGGGAAGACAAAATAGGAAAGGATATGATTTCCAGATAAAAATCTCAAGTATGGCCAGTAAGGGAGGAGATTCTAATCCCTTTAAACATGTTTTGAGACCCAACATGACCTTGTGCTTAATCAAGAAGGGTTCAAAATTCCTATCATATATTCCCATGGTAGATGTCCATTTCATATCGAGTATGTAATTTCTTAAAAGATTTCTAGTGAGTTCATTTGGCTTATAAGTAAGAGCTCAAATTCTTTAAATCTACATAATTTTCAGCAATGAAATTTTGTACTTATGAGTATTAAATTATGCCAAAAAGCCATTTACTTGATATTCTTTAAATACCGCAGCCCAATTCAACTAAAGCTCCGATTGTAAACCATCTTAAATAACACTAATGCAATGTGCGCATAATGAATAATATAAGTAACTTAATTTTCATGTAACAGATAACATCTGGGGGAAATGTATATTGGCCAATTATGCAAAACTAATTTTCTGGCGACCACATCTGTAGATGTTATTTATTGTATGTTCACTTAACAGTCAATTATTCTGTTTAGAAATCTATTCTCTTCTTTATTATAGCTTTTAATGTACTCACCTTGGTTCAAACGGTCTGCTCATTATCAGAAAAAATATAAATGGCATTCACATGGAACAGCATGATTGTTTTTATTATATCCATTTGTGTGCAAGCATTCAAAATGGCAAGAGAAACACATTTATTGCTGTACATTCAAAATAATATTTAGGGGGTATTTGAAAGTCAAGCAAAACCAATCATTTGGCCAAATGGATGTATGTGTATAATCAGAAACTCCTGATTTTTAATCTCAGCATTAGGCCCCAGGCAAGTCACTGAAAGCCTTTCCCTTTGTTTCCTGATCTGAAGATTCCGGGTGCTAGTCTCAAACAGAACAAGGGGGTTGCTGGAGGACCAAGTAGGAGTGGGTTGTTTTTTAATAAACATACTTGATCCCTTTTCTGTTTTTATTTTGCCAGGATTTAAGAGGGAACATATTAGACTTTTGAGGAAAAAATATGAGACAATTAGAATTCTACAGGAATGTATAAAAATAGTTATAAAGCTAGCTTTATTTAATTTGCTTCAACTATTCATAGACTCGAGGAAATTATAATGTTCTTTCAGAAAATCTAACTTAATAAAGCTGACCATGTCTCTCTGTTTTAAATAGATTTTATTACAGAACCAATGATGTTGTAAAACATGAGGTTTTGTTAAAAAAAATACAAAGGCCTAATTGTATTTTTTAAAGAAAGTATTGCATCAGACGGTCTCATTTAAACATATTTTCTGGCTCTGTGCTCTTGCCACAATTATTGATTCCAATTTTTCTTGAACTTGTTTGTGTGTGTGTGTGTGCGTATGTGTGAGTGTGTGTGTGTATGTGTGTGTGTGTTATTTTTTTTCAAAGGCTACTTGGGACTGGGAGGAATTACTTTGACACTTCTGGGTACTATGTTTATTTCAAATTATATATTTGACAGAGTCTCTTCTTATCGTTAATGAAAGACTGTGTTCTCTTATCTAAAATTGGGTTACTTCATTCTCTTACATTATTTTGGTAACATTGGTAAATGTAATTCTCCATGAAAGTAAGAAATCTAGCTATGGATTGGTTCAATAATATTATGCAAAACACCCTGAAGGAAAAGAAATTTCCACCCCTGTATTGTGTGTGTGCAGATTCATTTAAATAAATAACTATTTTACCTATGCGTATAAAATTCAGGGAAAGGAGAGCCCTTTCCCTCCCTGAAGCTCTCCGCCGGAGCTTTGGAAAGAAATGTGTATTTCACGTCCCCTAAGAAATGGTGATATGAAGGTGGGGCGTCCCAAGTTGTCAACCACCTGCTCAGTGTACACACACACACACACACACACACTCCACAGTGCAAAGATCATGAAAATGGAACAGGTGACAATGAACTCAGATGAACCTTGTGAAGAAATCCAGACCATGGGGCCTGGCTTAAAGCGTGTAGATATGTAAGAGGGAGGAGTGAGAAATTTGATCACAAATATTCTCTTGCATTTAAGTGTATGTGTCATGAGGTGAAGGAGGAGCTAATTGGTTCAATTGGTGAATGCACTGGGCTATTAACCCACAGTTTGAAGGTTTGAGTCCCTCCAAGGCCTCATTAGGAGATAGGCCTGCTGCTCTTCTGCAAATTCAGCCTTTGAAAGCTCTGTGAACCACAGTTCACGTTAATGTGCCTCAGAGCATGACCAGAGAATGTTGTGGTTTCACGGTAGCCCCTCACAATACAAGGGGGCTTCAAAAGTTCATGAGAACATAATCCTTTGTCTTTTCATTCTACTTTTAAGTGAACGTTTTGTGGTGCCTTCATGTATCAATTTGAATAGTCTGTGAGTCTTGATAGTGTGTAATTATTCTCCATTTTGTGATCTGACGCGAGTATCTAATGTGTAATAAATCCTAAGCTCTATGATGGTAATGAGGCCGGATAAGAGGCAGTTATTTTAATGAGGCAGGAGATAAAACCTATGGGACTAGGTTTTATCTTTGAGTCAATCTCGTTTACGTTATGAAAGACATTAAATAAGTGAGCAGAGATCGAAGGACCGCCAAGCAAAAGTGATGCGCGGAAAGCAGAGCAAGTGCCCCGGACCGAGGGTCTGCACTGCCCGCCTGCTGGTTGCAGAGAACGAGTGATCCGGAGGAAGACACGGAGGGATCCCAGGACCACTGGGCCCATAGATATTGAGAAGAGACAAGGCCCTTGCCCAGAAGCATCTAAGAGAACAAGCCCTTCCCTAAGAGAACAGGTGCCCGGAATTGGGACTTAGAGCCACCTACACTGCCAGAGAGAGAAAACCCCATTTGCCAGACCCACCCACCCATTTGCTCTTCTATCGTAATGGCGCTAAATTAACTGAGACAGAAGCAACTTGATGGCAACTGGTTTCTCTTCTCAGCGAGAAGCAAGAACACAGGAGAAGCTGGTAGAGTCTGCTGCTCGCGGGACGCAGAGGCAATCTACTGGGAATTTCCAGTGGAAGAAGGAAAGACCAACAAAAAGGCCTATTCTTTGAAACCTGATCCCCTTGGCCCTTCATGATCACACATGTTGGTGTGCTGCTTCCGTGTGGACTTTGTTGCTTCTGGGCTAGATGGCCGCTTGTTTATTTTCAAGCCTTTAAGTCCCCAAATGCTATATCTCTCAATAGCCGGGCACCATCAGCCTTCTTCACCACACTTACTTATGCACACATTCGTCTTCAGCGTTTATGTGAGGAAGGTGATCACACAATGATGGTTTTTGTTTCTTGGTGTCTGCTCCCTGATCTGTTCAACACCTTGTATTCACTTAGGCTGTGTGCTTCTTCTCTGTGGACTTTGTTGCTTCCGAGCTAGATGGCTGCTTGTTTGCCTTCAAGCCCTTAAGACCCCAGATGCTATATCTTTTTGATAGCCGTGCACCATCAGCTTTCTTCACCACGTTTGCTTATGCACACGTCTGTCAAAACCTTCCTCTAGTTCTTGAACACTTCCTACCCCCCAATTATCATGATCCCAATTCTGCCTTGCGGACCTGGTTAGACCAGAGGATGCACAGCGGGACAGTAGGGATCTGGAAACACAGGGAATCTAGGACGGATGAACCCCTCAGGACCAACGGTGAGAGTGGCAACACCATGAGGGGAGGGGGTGTAGAAAGGGAGAACCGATCTCGGGGATCTACGCGAAACCTCCTCTCTGGGGGATGGGCAATGGGAAGGTGGGTCAGGAGAGACGCCGGGCAGTGTAAGATAAGATAAAATAATAATTTATAAACTATTAAGGGTTCATAGGGGAGGGGGGAGCGGGAAGGGAGGGAAGAGAAAAAAGGAAAATGAACTGATTCCAGGAACCCAAGTGGAAGGCGAATTTTGAGAATGACGAGGGCAACGAGTGTATAAGGGTGCTTTACTCAATTGATGTATGTATGGATTGTGAAAAGAGTTGTACGAGCCCCAATAAAATGATTTATTAAAAAAAAATAAAGGCCTGTTCTTCTGGCAACAGCAGAAATGGCAAAATTCTTCTGCTTCACTGAAGAAAATCCTTTACCACCACCTTGGTCTAAGGCTGCAGTGCTCCATGAACTCTCATCAATACCCTTCTCGCTCTCTCTTTTCATTTGAATTCTCACACACACTCTGGAGCTTTCTCTTTCTCACCCTGCATTCGAATCTAGACCATAAACTAAATGCCTCATCTGGCCTTTTCTCTGGATTCCCATATATAATTTATTTTGCTATAATGTTTCAGAGAGCAAGATAATAAGTTTAGCTCTTTTTCTCACCCTAGTCTTGTAAACGAAAGAGCAATAGAGAGCATGGAAGAATGAACAAACGAAGTTGAAAAGCGTACAAATCATCTTGTGGGGAGAGGCAAATGTGTGTATATTCCACTCAGGAAAAGAAATAATGACTCAGGAATATAATGAGAGAAAGAACAGTTCTGATAAGCTTTCTTCATATTTGATTTTGATTAGCACTGAATCTTCTCACGAGAGATGATGCCATCTAATAAAATTAAAATTAAATGCTGAACAATATCACTAATTTCAAGGTATGGAAAGTTTGCTGAAATCAGTATACCAGGTTTCACCTCCCAACTCTGTCAGAAAGTGATCATTTGACCTTAAACCAATCATTTTTAACTCCTTGGTTTCCAGATTCTTCTTGCCTATAAAATCAGACACTCTGTGATTCTAAGTATTCATACCAAATACCAATCGTCCAAAAATTAAGTTAAAGTTAGCAATATGAATTAAGAGGAAAATATACACCACATTTTAATACGGTAATATCTTAGCTTCCAGTATGTGCTCAAGCACACCTTACTAAAGGTAGGAATAATTTTAAAAGAGTTAATTTAACATGTATATTTACTTGCGATAGTGTAGTGAAGTGAGAAATGCATATACAATGATTTCGGGTTCTTGGTAGTCCACAAGGGATGGTAATCGTGGATAAATTATTATAATGCATCACCAGAGTTTAGCTTTCAAATCTGTAGGTCTTAAACCACAGAATATAAAAGGAGGCTAAAACACGGGAAGAGGCAGAGTACTGATTGTACGTTATGGAGGGCTGAAATCACGGAGAAGAAGAGGACGGCTGGCCTCAAGAATTCAGAAAGGGCCTGGAGATGAGCAGATAGTAGACAAACCTACAGTGTATTTATGAGGGGATTGAGTGGACATATGATCACTTACCAAAGGTTATGTCCTAATTCCATGTCTTTTCTTCCCTCCCAGCAAGTGGTAGAGGTTGTAAAGCCTGCAGACAGCCCTTTCCCAGATCCTTTAGAAGAAGGAATCTCATTTGATACGTACTCAACATTCATCATGCCTCCCCCAAAATCAGTTGCAGATATGAAGGTAAGCTTCCTTCTCTTCTCGGTTATTTTCTTTTAATTTACTTTATATTCTCTGATCAAGACACGGAGAAAGAATTAAATATGCTTCCAATCTTTTTATCTTTATAATTTTTCCTAAACAAATATAAATATTGGATTACAGACGGATCATTTGGGAGTGATTGGAAAGTTTTGATCTCTTCCACGTCATCCTCCCCAGCCTCCACCATCCTCTCCCCAAAGGACCCAGCACCATGGCAACATGACTTGACCTGCCATGGCCTGCATGAGTAACAAAAATGAAAAAAAAAAAAAAACAATCTCAAAACCCCACTGCTATCGAGTCAATTATGACCCATAGCTACCTCCTCAGGGTTTCTGAGAGTGTAACTCCTGGTGGGAGTAACAAGCCCAATCTTTCTCTTCAGGAGCTGCTGATGGTTTCGAACTGCCGGCCATGCAGGTCGCAGCCCATTGCTTGCAGGTTGGCATCAAAACTTCCACCAGACTGAAATCATTTCTGTGTGAGAAAATAAGTCCAATGTAAATGTGGGATTAAATTTTAAAATCAGGGAATTCTCCAGAAATCACTTGAGTTATTTGTTTTCAATATTCTAGGGGTCGGATCAAGAACAAGGCCCTGAGAAGAGCCAAGCAGAAATGGATGCATTTGATCGGGACCCCTTATCTGGTTTCACTATTGAAGACATAAAATCAGTGCTGGGCCAAGTCACAGACGACGTTCTAATCAGCATCCAGGTACTCAGTACTGGTCGTGTGCTCTCTTATTTTATGACTCATTTGCCAACCCCAGCCCTTCATGTCTGTAAACACTGCACACACTCAACCAGCAAGAGCAATGCTCACAATGGAGAAGTTTAATTTAACATCTCCGCATAACTCTCGATGGACTCATCTGAGATGAATAAGATCACGACATTGATCTGCCAACGGCATCTCATGTGGCGTGTGTTATCCATTTACCGAGTTGGTCGGCATAGAAACTGAGAGACATAAATACGCAGCACAGCTAGACGCCATGCCTTGTCACACAGTCCCCGGTGCTGCTCGTGCAGGAGGAATTTGAGAGCATCTGTAAACTGTAAACATTGAGCCCGAACCATCCTGAGCTCAGTTTTCTCACCACATTTCTAAAGAGACATCCACTTTTGAACCCCCTTTCAGAAGATCCCTTCTTGTGTGCAGACCACTAATTGCGCAACAATTCACACCAGTGGCGGCGGGAAAATGGTGGGGCCGTAGCAGTTGCCAGCCATTTATCAGTCAACTGAGCTTTAAGCTAAATTTTTTTCATCCTCCCCCCAAAAAGGAAAACATCATTTATACCTCAAGATGAATATTTACAGGAATCCCCCTCATTTCCTAAGCAAAAGGATTAAATAAGAGGATTGCTTCTTCTGGGTGAATGTATCATTTATTTTGGAAATTTACCATGAATCCGTTGGACAACATACTTCACATTCAAGATACTAATGCATCTCAGGGTGGGAAGGAGTTGTTATCTGACCATGAGACTATATATAAAAAGCACTCTGTACTAATTACTAATGTAGAAAGAGCAAGATATTCGCTTGGCTTAAGCATACCTTGTTACTTGTTCAAGCATCGAATGTTATTGCATTATTTACATGAACATTTAATGATTTGGTGGCAACAGAATCAGCCAAAGTCCTCAGCTTAATAAGGGGTGTTTAGTGTTTACCAGAAAGAGTGGAAGAACACGTTTTACACAATGCTTTATTGTTAACAGCCCAATGAGTCTTAATAACTGGTTACTGTGTGGAAGGGCAGAGTGCAGTTGGATTCAGCGGAGTTCAGAACATATCTCCTTTTTAGATTTGATAACATTTCATCTAAATATAGTTTATGTGTAATCATGGCCCTGGGCTCCTTGTGATCCTGTGATTCTGAAGTTATTGCCGAGGAAGTACTAGACAGTAATCGAATTGTTTGCAGGCCCCTCAAAATTGGAAACATCTTTAGCAAGGGCATGTTCCATGAAGTGAGCAGGATGTTTTTAACTATTTGTTGAATTTCTTTCTTTCTTTTCTTCCCCCTGATATTAGATCCTGCAGCATTTACATCACTACCCTTTAACAGAAAGAGCAGGATTGCAGTGTGTGTGTGTATGTGTGTGCGCACGCGCGCACGTGTTTTATAGGCCTAGTAGCTTGAAGCCATCCTTCCTGGGCCTAAAATATCATTAGCTGGCTCATCTAAATATAATTAGGCTCAGGAAGAACTTGGATCAGAAGTGAGGGATGGGAATCCTCTAGGTGCCATGGCCATGTCCCTGTTAGATGGATTCATGGGCATCAGCCTGGGCTAAGTGACTGCCAGGTTTTCTATAAAATGGCAAAATGATGTGGATTTATACATTGCCTGAAGTTAGAAAACCCCTTGATTCATTTTCTATCAGGACACCTAGTAAACTCCATGCAATTTAGACAGCCACTACCCCTCGCGAACAAATTGAAAACAATTTGAGGCGTAGAACCCTCAATAACAAATTGAGGTATAGAAAAACTACATCATGTGTCCAGGATGTCTAGGGTCAGAAGCAGATGAAGGACCCTGAATGAAAACTGTGAACTGGCCTCTTGTCCTAATTTCCGCGTTAGCCACAAAGCCTCAAATGCCACCAGACTCCTCGCGGGGTTCCACCCAGCCCGTGGTGTGGCACTTGCTCAGTGTTTACCTTTGGGCCTTGGTCAGATTCCAGTCTGGGTAACTACTCTCTGCTTAACCACATTCCTCCCCCAGTTTTAGATGGGGACGTTATTATCCGCTTATGAAGCCTGCTTTCTGGTGGTCCTGGCTTTGAAAATGGCCACGTCCTTTTCCAGAGGTCAGATGGTCAGAGGTCAGTGATCAGTGCATACAAGGGGCTTCCCAAAAAGATCATGGCAAATCAAATGAAAAGATAATGAAATTTGCCCATCAGAGTTTTAAAACCTTTGTTATCAACCTTCTGAATAAAGCAAACTGCATTTCTTAGTGCAGCAGCATTTGCCGAATCATTATTTAAAAGACGCTGTAAATGTTTCCAAGGTTTTTCTTTTCTTCCTAAAACTCATCGTTCTGGAGATTTTTAAAGGAAAAGATAGTCAAGAATCCACATTTTAAGTTTAATTTTTCAGAGCTTCTTTTTGCATGGTTGTAGGCATATTTCATTTTCTATAATTCAGAAGTTTCTGAGAATGTAATATGAATTCTTAAAAGTTTTAATGCACTAGTAAATCAATTTAGTTTCCCATTGCTTGCTATATAGCTTTAGAGATTTACTAAGAATGAAGTTATCTTGGCCCTGAGATGGTAATTAAAATTATACTGAATAGAGCAAACATTTTAAATCCACATAGTTTAAGCATTTTAATTTTAAAGATACATGCAAAATGAAGTTATTTTGGCCCTGATTTGGATAATAAAAATTATACCTAATAGAGCAAACCTTAATATAGTTAAAGAATTACATTTTGGAGAAATATGAACATTAACACTGAACTATTGCATTGAGCGATAGCTCTGCCCAAGCAACATGGTCGAGTAATGTAAAAAGCCTAGAAGGAAGCTTGCCATTTGCAGATCCTCAGTAGTTTTAGGTTAACGGGAAAATTCCAGGTTAGAAAAATTGAGGATTCAAGGTAGTGCTCCAGGAGAGGATCTTGAAACCCGGCCATGGGTTTTCCATGCTTTCCTACAGTAAACAGATCCAGCCCAGCCATCAGGGTGTGGACAGCTCTTCTTTTCAGCAAGGGTCCTTGGGAACACAAGGAAGCATGGCAGACTGGAACAACCAGTTCTTGACCAACATGGAGTGCTTGCATCTGGGCTCTGCTGGTTGTTCCTCAAGGAAAGTACTGATTATCACAATCTAGAGGTTTGAACGATTATTTTCCTTTCTTGGTGCGCTAAACACTCTATTAGGCATGCACCTTACCTTCATGAACTTTTCCCTCAAGACCCACCCACACATGATTAGAAGAATTCTGTTTCCGTGAAACTCCAAAAATAATTCCAGGTCTGTGGAGTACCAGTCCCCACAATCGAACAGGGCCAAGGGGCGGTTGTGTAATTGAGGGGTAAAATTAAAGAGACATCAGACAAGAGAAGGCATGCAAAGGCCGTGATATCAGAGAGGGGGAATATATTTCCAGTCATGGCTTAGATACATTTTGGGGGATGTGCAAGTCCCCCTAGTTACTTCATAACCGGAAGGAGTTGTACTATAGGCATACATGCAATAGGAGGGGGACAAGGTAGGGGTCTAGATGCCATAGGAAGGGGCAGCACCAAGGGTGCACATGTGACAAGATTAAGGTGACCCGATTTTAACATTGGTAAAGCAGGACAGCATTGATTAGGCGGGGGGTTGGGGGTGTTCTTGATTAAAAATTTGGTCTATATGGAGCAACAAAAATTTTCATAGAACACAAAAATAGTATTGTAATATATTTTTTAATTTCAACATAAAGTACAATTTACAAATATAATACATTAGAAATTATGTATAGTATTATTTTATTCTTTGGCATATTTCTCATTTGAGTGAATTTTTTAGTAGATTACTGTCATTGTTTAAAAGGTCTTGAAATTTTTCACAAGAATTGTTAAATTATGTTTCACTTAATTGTGATTTTTCTGATGTCCACACTTTATTTACCGTAGAAAAGCACGTTCAGTCGCAGCATTAGTTCCTGGTAAGGACAGCGCATATTCCACAATTTTTAGTGCATTATTGTATGAAACATGGTTTGTTTCAAAATGATGAAATATTTCTAACCATTTTTGTTCTCTATTGTGATTTTTGCTGATGGCCAAGATTTAACCTTTTCTTTATCAATATATATTTTTAATGATACCTCATTAAAAAGATCATTTTCAGAAATATTATATGTGGGAAATTTTGAGTAATATGATCGAATGATTTTTGCACATCATTCCAATTAAATTATTGTTTTAATGTAACCCAATGAAAATATTCACTATCATTGTAATGTACCGTCCAGTCTTCTAAATAACCTATGCAGTTACTATAGAACTTTTTAACGTGATTCATGATATCTGCACAATGTATTGCACCTTGTTCTTCTAGCTGGCTTATACTATTACAGATAGTTAACGGAAGAAAATTATTTCTAATCGCTCTTGACTCTGAAATTTTAAATTATTAGCTTCATTTGCTACTTTGATTACCGAAATTTTGTCACCTTCAATAAGTGTTTTAGCATTTTGAAAAAGAGCTGCTTGATTGTGTACAAACTCTAGCCAAATTTTTGAAGATTCTTTTTCAAAAACTCTTCTAAAATTCTAGGACATTTATCCTGTTACAGAAAGTAGGATTTTAAAAAAAAAGAAAGAAAGGAGGATTTCAAAGGATCGTATGTTTTCAAAATTCTTTCTACAGCTGGCAAAAGAGCTAACCAGAGCGTTTTACTGTATCCAAGTATTTTCTGATATTCAACTTACGCAGTTTCACAAAATTCTTTCAGCATTTCAACGCGCACAGTGTATATATAGAAATAAGAATATATTTTAATAACAATATTTTCCACATCTATGGGCAACAAATCAGCAGCTGTTTGAATTGCGTTATGCATTATGTGCACTGCACAACCAACACCAATAATGTTTTGATTAAGATTTTTGTTTAATTTATAAAAAATATTATTTGTACTTCTTCTCACTTTTCCTCCAAAATTTGCCTTCTTGTTGTCTGCACAGTGTGCAATCATTTTATGTTTTAAATTGTTTTTCCAAAATATTAATAATGGAACTGAAAATTATTTCAGAAGTTTCATGGGGCACAGAAACGAAATCTAAAATTCTAACTTTTATTCCAGTTTCCTAATCAAAAAAATCAAATAATGGTTGGAAATAACTTTATATCCTTATGATTAGATAGGTCAGAATATATGGATATAAAATTATTTTTTTCTAGATTTTTGTTTAATTATGGAAATGCATATGGAGAAAGCACATTACACACAACTGCCTCGGATTTTGTTCTAGCACAGGCAAATTTTTTGTTGATTAACTTTTTGACAACGTGTGATGTACAGTCCATAGATCTGAAGGAATGATTGTGGTTAATAGCATGAAAAGACATGAGTCCTTCTGCTAATGCTAATTTCTTTTCTTCGGCTCCATAAGTTGTTTTCCAAAAAAAAATCCTGTATTTTGGAGGAAGATGCAGCAGTATATTTAAATATCTTTTATGGTTCTGTGTCTCCAAGTGCTTTGAAATATCATTCTTCCCACCATGTGAAATAGAAAATTCACTATTACATTTCTCACATTTTACCATGTAATCGCTTTTGGTTTTTTTTTAATAAAAGGACATTCACTTCTTAGATCATCATTGAATTTGCATCCTCTTTTCTTACTCATTATGTTAAAAATCTAAAAAAAAATAATTTAAAATTATATGATAAATTATTTACACATTGCTTAAAAACACAGCAAGTAGGAACATAATTACATGAACATATTTTATTGTTAGTTTATAAGTTAAATAATTTGATTCTTATAAAGTGACTATATTATTTAAATTATTTTAATTTTAATCCTATATTTCTTTTTAAATAATAACAATACTAACTTGTATTATATTTTCTCTGAATTTGCCGTAACGTAAGTCGTAAGTGTCACTTTTTTTGGCCGGTGCTAGACTTTTTGCCGCCAGTATAAAATATAAATAATAAGAGTACTATCTGCTAAAGAAAATGTATGTATTTATGAAATAAATAACCTAAATTATCTGAATAGCTGATTTGTTGACATCACTTGTTTAACTAGCACTTGCAGGCTGTACCATGTGTATTGTCTGAGAGACAGTTACAAAATGCTTTTGTCCATTGTTCATTAAGTCCAAACAATAGTGGTCGAATTCTAACAACTGATCAACAGTGCGAACTTTGAAAATCAGTTCTCGATAATCAGTTCTCAACAATTATTTGTTATTAAAGTTTAACATTATAAAATTAACAAAAATAATATAAAACTCATATCCTGGCGAAATAACCACATGGCAGCCGAACACCGTATATTCCCTTTCTGTTCTCCGGCTGTTCCCTAGCTTGTCGTGCATTCTTTCCTAAAATCGGGACTTTTAAAAACTCCGCGGGACGCGGGACAAATTGTTAAAAAATGACTGTCCTGTCAAAGGGGTGCGGTCTGGTCACCTTAGACAAGATGGGCAGACTCTACATTCTAGATGGCATCCTAACCTTGATCCTCCTAGCTTGTCTTTGGGCTCTCCTTCAGGGGAATAATCCACTATCCTAGTCATTAGGGAGTGGGCCCCACCTAGGGTGGAACAGGCAATAGGGTTTGATTGCTCTTGATGGCTGATAACCCTCAGGGAGAAAATCTTTAAGCAGCTGATCTTCAAGTGAATCGACATTGACCCTGTGCTAGCACGGGAGAAAAATTAAGAGGGAAGAACACACTCAGCAGTGTTCAAGCTGAAATAACCGAAAGAAAAATTCAAGCCTCAAGTTGACATATAGTCAGATTCTGTAGGCAAAATATAGACCAGTACAAGAAAAATCAAGGGAAGATAGAAGAAATACAGTGTCACTACACCAAAAACAATTGGTCACCATTCAACCAATCCAAGAGGAAGAATCTGATGAAGAGTCGATGCGTTGAAGTAAGAAGCCCTAGAACGGCACTGAAGGCACTGACACAAAACACAGCTGCAAGGGTTATGGCTTAGCAATTGAGATTTTTCAACAAACATACAACACCGGAAGCTCTCCTTTGTCTAGGCCAAGAAATTTTGAAGACAGCTACCCGGCCAATCAAAAGGAGGATATCCATGTTTTTGCCCATTCCAAGCAAATATGATAAACAGAATGCACAAATTATCAAACAGTATATCAATATCACATGTAAATAAAATTTTGCCAGAGACAATGCAAAAATTATTGCAGTCATGCATGGACAGGGAACTGTCAGATATTCAAGCTGAACTGAAAATAGGATTTGACAAAATGGGTGCATAAGAAAATGTGGTGAAGAAAGCTGATGGTGGCCAGCTATTAGAAGATACAGCATCTGGGGTCTTAAAGGCCTGAAGTTAAACAAGCTGACATCTAGCAGGGAAGCAACAGAGCCCACAAGGAAGATGCACACCAGCCTGTTTGATCACAAGGTGTCAATGATGGGATCAGGTATCAGACATCAGAAGACCCAGAGAAATTAATCATATCAATGTGAATGAGGGGGGTCAGAATGGAGACCCCAAAGCCCATCTGTACACAACTAGACATCCCCTCACAGAAGGGTCACAAGAAAGGAATGAGCCAGACAGGACATTCCTCTAGTTCTTTAATGCTTCCTCCACCCCACCCCACCCCAGCCCAATATTATGACCCAGTTCTACCTTACAGATCCGGCTAGACAGGGGCACTGATATAGATAAGAGCTCTTGACACATGGAATCCAAGACAGAGAAGCCCCCTCAGGAACTGTGATGGAAGTAACAATGCCATGATGATAGGGTGGGGGGAGGAGGAGAAAGGGGGAACCGATCACAGTGATCAATGTATAAACCCCCCACCCCAAGGGGGACAAACAACAGAAGTGTGGGTGACGGGATGGTGTAAGATATGAAAATAATTTATCATTTATCAAGGGTTCATGAGGGTGAGAAGGTGGGAGAAGGAGGGAAAAAAGAGGAGCTAATGCCAAGGGCTCAAGTAGAAAAACAAATGTTTAGAAAATGATGATGGCAACATATGTACAAATGTGCTTGGTACAATTGGTACAATTGATGTGTGGATTGTTATAAGAGCTGTAAGAGCCCCCAGTGAAATGATTTATTAAGAAAAAGAAAAGAAATAGGACTTGAAATGAGGGGTACAATTGCTGATGTCAGCTGAATTGTGGTTGAAAACAGAGGATACCTGGAAGTCTGTCTATGTTTTATTGACTTTGCAAAAGCATTCAATGGTCTAAACCATAAGAAATTACGGGTAGCATTGCAACGAACAGGAATTCCAGAACATTTCATTGTGCTCATGTGAAACTTGTACATAAACCAAAAACAGAAGGAGTTCGACGTGGTTTAGAATCAAGAAAGGTGTGTGCCAGAGTTTTGTCCTTTTGCTATCGTTATTCCATCTGTGTGCTGAACACATAGTCCAAGAAACTGGACCAGATAAAGAAGCAGGATCATCAAGATTGCAGGGAGACTCATTAATGCCTGTGATGTACATATGACTTGAAGCATTTACTGAGAGAATCAAAGACGAAAGCCTCGGTATGGATTACACGTCAACATGAAGAAGACAAAACTCCTCACAAACAGTCCAATATGCATCAACATCATAAATGACGAGAGTTGGAAAGTGTCAAGGATTTTCTTGTGCTTGTATTCATAATCATTGCCCGTGGCAGCAGCAGCCAAGAAATCAAATCGTCCCAGGGCCTTCGATGGAGAGCAAATGTTGTGAGAATGATGAGGGCAATGAATGTACAAATGTGCTTTACACAATTGATGGATGTATGGATTGTGATAAGAGTTGTATGAGCCCCTAATAAGATGATTTTAAAAAAAAGAAATCAAATGGTGTATTGCATTGGGCAAATATAATACAGCAGACCCTTTTAAACTGTTAAAAAATGAAGATTCCACTTTGAAAACTAAGGTGATTCTGGCCCAAGCCATGGGAAAGCTAGGCCATGAAGGAGGAACACCGAAGAAGTGATGCCTTTGGCTTTGAACTCTGGGCTTGTGGAAGAATACTGACTCAACTGTGGACGGACTACATCTGTCCTGGAAGGTGTGCAGCCAGAATGTCCCTTAGAAGCGAGGATGATGGGACTTTGTCTCCCATTCGTTGGGCCTGGTATCGGAGGAACTAGTCCCTGGAGAAGGAGTATTTGTCTGTTTTAAATCATTTTATTGGGGGCTCATACATCTCTTATCACAATCCATCCATGGTGCCAAGCACATGTGGACATGTGTTGCCATCCTCGTTTGGAGCAGGATTTTACACTTGGTACAGCAGAGGGCTAGTGTGAAAGAGGAACACCCCATGAAATGGATCGACGCAGTGCCTGCAAGCCCGAGACCGGCACTGCAATAACGGGCAGCGCGGCACGGGGCTGGGTAGGGTTTACGCTGTGCCGGACAGGGGTAGATATGACTCAGAGCCAATTCAATGGCACCTAACAATAACAACTATGGAATCTTATCAGTACTATCAACTGTTAACAGAAGCATAGAACAATATATCATCAGATAAGACCATCAGAGTGGACACTTCAAAACTGACATTCCACTCTTTAAAAAAGATAAGTAAATGTGCATATATGTATGAATGATCATATTTAATTCTTTCTATCTCTAGTAAAGCAATCAGATCTAAAAACACAGTTGCCGTGAAAACCACAAGTATGTTACAGACACCAACATTCTAAGTTTTAAATCACTTAATGCTTTTAAATATAGATTATTCCTCGCAGCCTAAGGATTTTTGTGTGTTGTTGTTGTTGTTAGTTGCTGTCAGGTCACAACTGTAGGTGTAACAGAAGGGACCCTCACCGGGGCCCCAGCCATCCTCACGATTGTTAGGTGTAACCCACGGTTGCAGCCGCGGTGCCAATCCATCTCGCTGCGGGCCTTCCTCTTTTTCTCTGCCCCTCCACTTCTCCAGGGACAGGTCTCTCCTGCTAAGGTGCACAATCTGGACTGTTTACAATCAACTGAGCAACAACAGCAAACAAACAAAAACTATGTCTCCCACCACTGGTGTCTTTGACCAGAATTTCATTATCCACTGTGAAAAGGGAAGGCATCTGTAGGCCAACTGACATTCAAATCATCGGAACGTCTTTCTGAAATTGTGCAGGTAGCAATGTGGGTCCGCAGAATAGGACTGCCAGAGGCTAACCGCTATCCTGGCCACGGCAATCACTGAAGCCTGTCTGCAGCCACTGACTATTCTTTATCCCTACCGAAAATACGATGCAAAGAGCATAACTCTGTGGATTAGAATGTACGATGAATTCTCTTCCTTATGCGACTTGCTCTAATTCTGAGATTGTTTGTGTTGTTACTTCACAAAGAAGCTTTGTGGGTTCCCGTTTAGAATGGCTTATGGGAGAGACAAACACGTGCATTGCAAAGGGGTGGGGGACCAACAGCAATGCAATAGCTGAGCCCAGAGCAGTTCTTCTGATTCGGTGCTTATTGCTAAAGTCTGTCTGAAAATACAGATAAATTATCCTATCTTCCGAGACAAGGCTATGTGAAAAATGGCTGTCGAAATACCACTTCCTGTCCATAGCAGACATGCTATACATTGGGAATGTGCAGAAAAATATGATAAAGCGTTATCACATCACTACAGGCTGAAACACGGCCATGTCTGCAAAACAGGAAGGTGTGTGAGGGATAATGTCTGTCTTTAGGCACTGTAGTGTGTCAAAACCACAAAGACAATGTGCAGCAAAAGATAGCTCCGGCATAACCACGTTTTTATGATTGTCTTCACAGACCGAGATCAACGAAAAGCTGCAAGTACAGGAAGAGGCCTTTAATGCACGGATAGAAAAATTGAAAAAGGCCTGAGGACTGGGCGCAAGGAGAGTGTCGCTAAACTTCACAGAAACAAACAACACCAGCCCGAATAATAGACTCTCCAGAGCCGCAGATCGCCTTCATTTTGTCGTGAGAGGAAAACCAAGCCCGCTTTTGTGATCCTAAGTAATTAGAAAAGTATTGGCCCCAATTTTGCTATCTCTTTTCTTTTAACAGCCTCTGAATTTATGGCACCAAGTGTAATAAGAACATTTTGTATACAAGAGCTTGGAGAATTATATATAAAAACACAATTACGTTTACGGTCCACCTCTGCCATTTTGACTAATAAATGCTATTCATCTTCAAGGAGAATGAAGCCAACTTTTTTTTAAACATCCAGAAGTAAAGAGAAATAATAATAATTTTATCTACAGTGACCCAAATGAACTGCCACATTGCTGGAGCTCTGTGGAAGGTACCGCAGTCCAGAAGGGTAAAACTCAGTAAACAATAGCAATTCAGATGCTTTGGGCTTTCTTATTTATACATTCCAGTGTGAAACCAATTTTCTGAAATTATATAATGCAGTTTGAAGCACTTTAATTTATTCTGTTCTGTATTTGTTATTTCTAATCTGGTTACTCTCCCAGGAGAATACATGACCTATATAAAAAGAAGCAATGTTTAAATGGTTATTAAAGACTAACCTATATATAGATTGTAAAAATCTTAAATATAAATCAAGCTCACAGAGTGCCTAAAATTAACCATTAGATTGCAGTAGAATGACTGAAAATGTTTCCAGCCTTTAAATACCTTTATTAAAATATAATTTCAAAAGAAAAATACCCATTTGCCAACCCATGGTCCCTGGCTTGACAAATTAAATGAACTGCTACCTAGTTCCTTTGTCGTTCTAGTTTTTTTTTTGAGACTTTGGAGTAATTAAAATGAATAGCCTTGCTAGGAGGGGGACTGTTACTTTGGAGTCGATTGTGACTCACCGTGGCCCTACGGAACAGAGTAAACTCGCCACAGCACTGCCAAGGCTGCCGTCTTGATGGAAGCGACGGTCATGCGTTTCTCCTGGAGAAGCTCCTCGTTTCAAGCGGCTGACCTTTCAGGCGGCAGTGCAGCACCTTGCACTTTGTGCCGTTGGTGTTCCTTTAGGAGGGCTCCCACAACGGACTTCCCAGCTCCTTCCTTACGCGGATCCAGCCGGCACTTGGTTGACTACATATTTCATCTGTGCTCTGATTTTGGCATGAAATTTACCTTCGCCATGAATACCAAAAAGAATTGTCCGAAACCGTTTTAATGGGGGACAGAGCTTGATCTGAGAGCATTTTTGATCATTCTCTAACTAGACTAGGTAACAAAGTAAGAGAAAACCCACATTTGTCATTCACTTACTTCATAGTTTGGAAGACGTAGAGATATGCTGGGAAATGTTTCTACCCCAAGCTGATCTTCTGATTTAAAATGTTGACGGCCATAGGAAAACCTCTAGAAGGACTTAATACTTTTACGTTCTAGTAAGCAGCCTTCTCCCCAGGAAAACTAGGGAAATGGGGGAATTCACGAGCAGGGAATAAAGGAAGTCCTGTTGTTACTGCTGGGTGCTCTTGAGTGAATGTCAACCTACGTATAGCACAGAGAAACACACTGCCCAGTCCTTGGCCATCCTCATCATCATTGGCAGGCTTGTGCCCATTGCTGCAGCCGCTGTGTGAATCCATCTAACTGAGGGTCTTTCTCTATTTGTGACGTCCTTTTCCAGGTGTTGGTTCCTCCTGTTAACATGTCCAATGTATAAGAGATGAAGTCTTGCCTGCCTCGCTTCTAAGGAATATTCACCAAGCACAGCTTGAAATCCAATAGTTGGGACAGGGTAGAGAGTAAGCATTCTAATAAGGAATGTTCCTTGTGTGCAGGGACATAGGAAGTCTAAAACTGAACTTCAAAGATATCATTAAAATTCCTAAATGCGCCATAGAGATGATAGATATCATGTAAATGATGGGGCCTCAAGCATAAGACCCTCCCCCCCAGGGCTGTGAGTCTTTCTTCTCGATTGGCTGGTCCAAACAACTGGTCAACAGGCATTAGGCATAGGGAATGGCTGTTTCGGTAACCTAAGAGGTAAACAGTCTCAGAAACCCTGTGTAGAGTCTCCTGAGTGGGAACAAATTTGATGGCCGTGTGTTTGATTTGGTTTTAAAAGGTAAATGTAAACCAAACCTTACCAGAAGAGTAGGACATTGGACAAATTACTCAGTCTGTTTACTTATTTATAAAGTGGGGATAATAATATATTTTTGAGGTTGCGAAGTCAATAAATTTTGTTGATTTTTTTTAATATAGTTTACCTCTTTTGGGACCAACAACAAACCAACCAACCAACAGAGCAGTTGCTTTTGAACTGATTCTGACCTATGGCAATCCCCTAGGAGGAGAAGTACTCTATAGGCTTCTCCAAAGCAGATTGATACATCCCTGGGTGGGTTCTAATGGCCAGCCTTTCAGCTCATAGTCAATACACGGATTGTGTCCCTCAAGGACCCCAAGAGCCCTGGCATGTTCCTAATGGCCATTGCCCAGTTGTTCACTCCATCGCTTCCTCAGAATCTCCACCATTCTCTGTCTCTACACCGCCATCTCTGAGCCTGCACGTCTTCCTTCTCCGTTGACGTCATCCCACGAAACCTTTTTGCCACTTGCTTTCATGTTGGGGCAACCCAGGGAATCTCTGTGGCGATCCCAAATTAAGATCTAATAACAATAGTGAATCACAGCAATAGTATCAATAATATTGAATGTACTGTCACTGATACTTTTCTTTTTTTTTTCCCCCCAATCATTCTCAAGGCATTTGCTCTCCACTTAAGCCCCTTGCATCAGGTCTTCTTTTTTTTCCCTCCCTCCCCTTTCCCCCCTCCCTCATGTGCCCTTGGTAATTTATACATCGTTATTTTGTCATATCTTGCCCTATCCGGAGTCTCCCTTCCCCCCCTTCTCTGCTGTCCCTCTCCCAGGGAAGAGGTCACATGTGGATCCTTGTAATCAGTTCCCCCCTTCCAACCCACTCACCCTCCACTCTCCCAGCATCGCCCCTCACACCCTTGGCCCTGAAGGTATCATCCACCCTGGATTCCCTGTACCTCCAGCCCTCATATGTACCAGTGTACAGCCTCTGCCCTATCCAGCCCAGTCACTGATACTTTTAAATTAATTTTGAATTAATAAAGGACTTCATTAATATTAATTGAATTAATAAAGGGCTTCATTTTTAAAAATACAAAGAGCACATATTGAAAAATCAATCTCATAGAGCACACTCCTCTTTCAGTGAACCTCTACTTAAAACACGATGGCCTTCTCCAGGGGCCAGTCCTCTAGATAACATACCCAAAGTTCATGAAATGATGTCTTGTCTTCCTTGCATTCTGGCATGTTCTTCCTTTGGGTTTTTTTTTAACTCTGGGTTTTTGCACATTTCATTATAATATCTTACTTTGGATTCTCCAGTCACTCTTTGAAACCTGTTCAGCTCTTTTACAGCCTCATTCTTCCATCTACTTAAGCTAATGTCATTGAGGAGCAAGTTTCAGAGTCTCTTCTGAGATCCATTTTGATCTTTTATTTGTTTCCTGTCTTTTCAATAACCTTTCTCTTTCTTCATGCGTGAGGTTCTTGATCCCACCATACTGAGTGCCTGATGTCCTCCCATCATACACTCTGTATGAATTATATGTCTCGTGTTTTAAAAGAGGAAAAGGACAGGTACACAAAGGGTCACACATGGAAGGGTGACAGCATATCAAGATCAGTCTACAAGCCAAAGAACACCAAGAAACGCCAAGGGCTACAGAATCCGGAAAACACAAGGAAAGATCTATCTCCCCTACAACCAATAGAAAGAGGAAGCCTGCGTCTGCTGATGACTTTAATTCAGGCTTTTATTATGGACGTCCTTGCAAACAAGAGCAGTTAGGGTAAGGAAGGAAATACACGTCTTCATGTTGTTGCTTACTAGGACTTTGGCAAAGGATGGGATGTATGAACCAACTCCATTCAGTCCTTCACTCACACAATGTACATTCAAGGAGCACCTCCTACGGGCCAGGGCACGCAGTGGAACGGCACCCAGAAATAGTCACTGTCCTAGGAGTCTCATGGCAGGAGACAGTTCACACTATCTGTGAGAAAAGCAAACCTCAGGAAGTTATAAATCTCTAGAGCAAAAGAGCTTAGTGTCATCTTGGAGAAGAGGGAAGCTACTCAAGATGATGAATATTTGGGCTGGGACCTGAAGGGTAGTTCTGATCCTACTGGATGGGGAAGATGAAGGGATGTACTATTCAGGCAAAACCAAAGACTTGCATACAAAGCCCCTGAAGTAGAAAGGTGGCTAGACCCAGATCTCGCACCGTGTTCCAGGTTTTTATCTTTAGCCTAAAAGCTATAGGAAATTGTTGACAAGTGTTAAGCAACAAGTGAGAGTAGATTTACTTGTTGTTATAACTTTTTATAAGGAACTAGATGAAGGCTTAGAGCAGTTCCATTTTTCTACCAACAATTCAAATACATTTCATTTCCTCTCATTGATTTCAGTCCTCACAATGAACTATCCCCAATCCCACTTCCTCTGTTTGTTTCCATACCTCTTCCTTCCCTTTCTCTCCTAACCCTTCTGCATTTTGTCATCATTTGCTTATGCTAAGGCATTAATACCTCCCAAGTTTTGTTGTTCCCTGTATAGACTTGTCTGTGGTTTGGCTAAAAATTGAGCCCTTGGAGTGAGTTCATTTCCAGACCCTTTTCTATCGAACCAGTAATCCTGGAGTCTTTTTTATTATTTTTGAGGTGGTTTTTAAAAATCACCTTATGGGGGGTTCATACAGCTCTTATCACACAATCCATTTATCCATCCATTGTTTCAAGCACATTTATACATTTGTTGCCATCATCATTTTCAAAACATTTTCTTTCTACTTGAGCCCTTCGTATCAGCTCATTTCCTCCCTCCCTCGTGAACCCTTGATAATTTATTTTAAAAATTTCCCATGCCTTACACTGACTGATGTCTCCCTTCACCTACTTTTATGTTGTCTGTGTCCCTAGGAGGCAGTTTTATGTAGATGATTGTGATCAGTTCCCTTTTAACCCCCACCTTCCCCTTACTCTCCTGGTTTTGCTACTCTCATTATTGGTGATAGTGGGACAAGAGGAAAGTAAAAGGAGATAGAGGGAAGAATCAGGCAGCAAAGGACATTGATAGAGGTATAAATTCAGGCATGTACATATGTAAATATATTTTTATATAACAATAGGGAAATAAGTAGATTTACATATATTTATATGTTAAATATTAAGGTCGCAGATGGACATTGGGTCTCTATGCAAGTACTCCCTCAATGCAAGAACACTTTTTTTTTCTGATTTTTGAGTTGTCTTTTAATTTTTGAGTTTTATACAGATTTCCATACTCTATCAAAATCTTTTAAGATGATGCCTTACAGTGGAGTTGGTAGGGTTAGCTGGGCAAGATTTGATTCTCCCCCTCCCCCCAGGAGATCATCCTTTTGGTCCCAAGATTTCTATCCATGGAAACCTGGAGGGGAATGTGTTAGTCTGGGTACTTTAGAAAAACAAATCCACAGAAACTCATGTACAAGAGAGAGTTTTATATAAAGGTTAAGTGCACATCAAGAAAACATCCTAACCCAGTGCTGCCCAAGCCTACAGGTCCAACATTAACCCATATGTCCAAGACCAATCCACAAAGTCCTCCTTCATCTTGCCCCAAATCAGTAAGCATCTCTGCACTGGCAGGGATCTCCACACGGCTGCTCCAACACCCAGAGGTGCATCGGGGTAGGTCCATGTGGCTTCTCCTTGGGGATGTCTTGCAGGAAGTGACCCTTTCCAGTTGAAGCAGGGAACTGGCTAAGGCAGCTTCACCCTGGTCTGACCATCAGAAAGCAAGAGACCCAAGAACTAAAAAGTGAAGCCCACCAAGCCATTTATCTCTCCACCCTTCAATTAACCCCACATGTGTTTATCGGCCAGGTTGGCACAATAAACATTAACTATTTCAGTGAAAAAGGAATGTTTCCATTGAAAATTCCCTACTGCTAATGGTGCTATAGGTGGGCTACAGCAAAAAAATTTTAAAGTGTCAGACTACCAGCCGACATGTGTTTAATGCGTCTAACTCACTCAGAAGACAGGCCTGGTAATCTGCTTCTGAAAGCCAATTGGAGACTCTGTGAAGTATTTCTACCCTCCATCCTGCAGTTTCCAGGAGTTGAAATCAACTCCGTGACAGCTAATGATAATGGTGATAGAGCTACACTTCTTAGCAATTGCTAAAAGTGGGACGGAGAAAGAAAAATCCCGATTTTTCTTCTTTTTAGGTTACAGGTCTACCTACTGTAAGTAGTTTGGGACACAAAGACAGTCGTCTCAGGAGCCAGTTAAAAAGCAATACCAACCTTCAACACATAGCAGCCTTTCTCTAATCATCCACAGTGAGATATGTTTCTTCCATTGGCAGGGATAATTTGGAGGGCTTGGTTCCCAGCCCCTATGACAAATTAAAAAAAAATTCATGAAGTTATAAATAAGTCACAAGACTGCCACTATCCCAACTATTTTTTTGGGGGGGCACTGTTGCACCTAAATAAAACCGGGGAGTCATTTTTCCAAAATACGAGTATAAAGTCGCCATTTCTAGTACCATTTGATTGAAACCATTCAACCATTCTGGTAGATAGTAAGTTTGCATGTTCTTAGATTGCATTTTATTATGCTTCAGTTCCCCTAGAGAATAAATGTGTTCCCTTTCCAAATAATTGTCAGAGGGAAATACTTCGAACATATCAAATTTCAGTGAGTTTCAGGAAGACATCCCTCTTCTGGACATTAAAGTCATTCTTTTTTTCTGGACATTTTTTTTTAAATATGAGAAGTCAGGATCCATTGATAGCAGTCAAATTACCTATTCCTTCAAGTTCCTTAAGGAAAATAGAGTCTAGATCAAAACAATCCCATTTTATTGGAATTCAAATTCCAAAGCAGAAGTTCAAAGCGTGCTTTGCATTTAGGACCTCTGGTTTGTCATACAAGCACAAGCAGTGGAGACAACTGACTTATCTCACTTTTACTGGTCAGAATTGCTAAAGAGTTGTATGTTATTTCATTTAATTCTTAGTTTCAGAGAACGGGGATTTTAGTGTTGCTGGTTTGTTTGTTTTAAATACAGCCTATAATTAAGGCAATGATAAACAAGTGAAACAATAGACTCATCTAGATAATAATAAATGAAATCATACAAGACCATGAGATCGAGGGCTCAGGAATGCGGGAGAGACCTTTTAGCTAGAATGATCCGAAAATGCTTCATGAAAGAGTGACTTTTGATCTAAGAGAAGTATAGAAGGGGCCGCCACAGGCTGCACAGATGGACATTGATCTCCGGCAGTAAGGAAAACAAGGCCAGTGGACTATGTATGGACTGTGTATAGCAAGTAGACCTCCTGGCCATTCAAAACAGCATCGATAGGAGAGAGACGTGCCAAGACTACTTCTTGGAGGAAGTGGTCAAGCTGAGACCTTGTCAGTCCTTGGGCACTGCCTGTATGGCTATATTGTCTATCTGATCCTATAGTTTAGAAAGAAGCATGCCAGACTAAAGGCACACCACGTTTACCAGACAGATTTCAAAACCCAACCAAGCCTACCTATTGAAAAGACACTTTTGGTCCGCATCTCCCTTTTAGGAGGATTCCAAATAAATTATGTGCATGCTCACTCTGAAGGAGGAGCACAACTGCCTGGCCCTGAGTGTGGCTTGTACATAGGGACTTCCTTCCTAAGAGGACAATGAGGAAAGGTCAGGGGGCAGGTTGGCTTTACCATGGAGAAACCCAACCAGCCTTATTATCAGCCAGGTGTTGGAGGCCAGCATCAAGAGCCATCAATCAGGTTGATCGTATGTGTCCCACGATGTGAAGAAAATGAGACCTTACCACGGTGATCCCCCTCCACTCCCAACCCGGAGCCTCCGTTAAAGTATGGGCAGAGCAGAATGCAGATTCCAATCGAGGGCCATCTTACCTGAACGCTGCTACTCACAGCTCTCAAGCTCATTGAAAACAAAGTCTGAGGAATGGTCACACACAAGAGAAACCTAACTAAAGGTGACATCATTGTCTACCAGACGAGGTCCTGGGGCCAGAGACACTCACCCACTTGAAGCACACTTCTAACTTGTCATACGGGTGAGAACTAAACTCTCATGTCTCGGAGTACCTGTGTTCTTGGGTCTGGTACAGCAACTCAGCCTCTCCCAGCAAACTCGGTGCATATGTCTTTGTGCTTATGCATATGCAACATGTCTCATACGGGTTAGTGTGATCCAGTGGGAAACCAAATGGTAAATTCATTGACTAGAGACGTGCTTGTAGTTTTATTAGATAAGGTAATTAAGTCTTGGTTTTTATAAGCCCACAGCCTCTCCTAATCTGGCATTCTTTGAAATTATTAACTGAATCTCACAAGTATGATGAATTGCATACTCTGGAATTCCTGACAAGGGGCCACACCTTAAATACTTTCTTCTTAAACGAAGCTAGTCATTTTTTTTTAATGTTTATCATTGGCTTGAGAGTTCTATAACAAGAAAAATACAAATTATTAATTTTCTCATAGTTTTTCCCATAGGTCACAGTTGTTTATTCACCTGAAACACTCTCTGACTCACTAAAATTTATTTACTGAATGCTTACTATTAGAACCTGACTCCAGGCCCTCCCTCCAGGCTGAGGTCTTCACTATTATAAATATTAATATGCTGGCTGCTACTGATGTTGGCGACATCAAATTATAAAAGCTCCTATGTATTTCTGATGCATTTTTCTCCACTGGGTAGTAGAGGAGTGCTGACGTTAAAGGAAGAGGCACAGTTAGGTTGCAGATACAGTTGGGAACGGCAACTAGCAGCTCACTTGTTATGGGTGATCAATTAAATCAATCAGATTACTTTGGGCTACAAGATAACAAGATCCTAAAACTGAAATGGCTCATAGGATAATAAAAAAGCTATCCTGTATTATATAACAAAAAGAATGCCAAACTTGGGGAACATCAATGACATCACCTAGAACTCAGATTATTACGATTTGTCTGTGGTGTCATCTCCAGCAACTTGACTTTGTCTCCAGAGATTTCCCCTCCTAGTTCCAAAATGACAACTACCGTTTCACACACCAAAGTCCAACGGTTCAAAGTAGGAGATGCTTGCTCTTTCTAGGTACAAAATAACCTTCTCCAGGAGCCCACAAGAAAGGTTTTTCAGCTTCCTTTGGCCAAAATTGTACCTTGTGGCCAACCCTAAACCAGGCATCTGTGAGGGAGACAGAATAAACATGAGTAAGTTAAGTGAGTCAGGATTCACCACCGGGGCCTGAGAAAAGGCCCTGAAATCCATGACTGGACACAAGCCAAATGAAATTCGGATTCTGTGAGAGTTGGAAGAAAAGCGAGAGGGACTATTTCGTAGACAACTGCCAATTTTACTCCGCTAAATGACCTTTCTCAGACAACGTTTGCAATTTAGCATATCCTAACATTATCATCATGTGTCATTTTCGAATTTAACCATATACACACACACAAACACACACCTGTTTTCTTCTTGTTATACTACCAGGACCAATTATTGTATCTAAGCATGGGCACGGCTTTAAAATATTTGACACAGAATAAGCTACTGCATTCTGAACGCATGTCAAGAAGAGCTAGAGATGTCTTAAACCAAATCTATTTCACTTCTAAGGAACCCACCTCATATTGAATTCTGATAACCTTACCTCTCTCCTGAATGGCGGCTGCCGTGGTCATCCCTCGCTCACCCAAGGGGGGCCATTTCCGACTTCTTTTAGCGTCTTTATTCAAGCTGCCTGCACAGCTTCCTTGATGTTGTAAAACTTTCTCAAAATGAATAGCCAGAGCACCGCAAAGTAAAAAAGTCATGGACCAGGGACAAACTGAGGAAACAAAACAAAAAGATGAGGCAATTACAGACTTGGGAACAATGGCCAGATGAACAGCCAGGCACTGTCTTGTAAACACCATAAGTCAGGGCCAAACGGAGGAAACAATGCAAACAAAAGATGAGGCAGCCACAGACCTGGGAACTGTTCACGATAAGAAATAAAATGAAAAACAAGGGAAGCTAACATTTCATAACATGAGTTTTATGGGAGGAAATAGGCGACAGCGAAGACACATTAAAGCAAAATGGAGGTTAACTCTTAATGACAATATAGATATTTTTCTTTATATATGTATTTTATAGTTCCCACGCTTTCTATATTAACCTCTCTTTTTTTGTACTTATAAGAAGGGAGAAACACTGCCTTTACGCCATACCTTGACCTTGAGTGCCGCTAGCCTTCAGGACCCACTTAGGGATCATCTTTGTCTTCTTTCTCTGGCACTTAGGGAGTCTTTACATCGAGAATCATGATCAGGATGCAATTAAGCACAAAGCTTCCCAGGCGCACTGCCTCCTCCGAGGAAGCCACCCATCGACATCGGCTACATTGGTTGGGCCACGGTATCAGACTTATGGACACGCTGCCGGGCAGTGCTCGGGTAGACGGCTGACCTCCAGCACTGGACTCCAGCAAGGATGCTGGCACAATGAACTCTATCATGTTGGGCATGTCTCCTTCCTCTCCTGATGCTCTGGCCTATCATTAATAAAATGGCAGGGTTCCCAAGAGAGGAACGGAGACAGTCTTCAGAAACCTTTCCCTAAAATTCAAGAAACATCCCTGACTTTAAAAAGATGAGAAAGCGAACCTTAGAAGGATCCTTAACATGTTCCCAAATAACTCAAGTCACCTTACATGTGAAACAACAGATTAATTCCCATTAAAGTGTTGTAATTAATGTACTGTGGAATGATTACCATTTGTAAATTATAAGATTATCGAAAAGCTGTGGTAAAAATACAGTAAAAAAAATAATAAATTCATATTCTACATATTAATCATAGTAAATATAAAAGAAAAAATCCAATAGTGACAACAAGCATCAATCACTAACGGACGACTGCAAGAAATGAGAGGGGCCTGAATGAAGAAAATTATGGAACTCTCCTGTCCTGTATTTTGGTAGTCCAAAAGTTTAAATATAGTAAAGATCAAAAAGCTTAGTAAGTATCTTTGTATTTGCAAAAGTTAGTTGAAGTTCATGTGAATGTTGAACCAGTGAGTGTAGTGAGAAAGATGATGAAAAAAATAATGAGGCCAGGATTTTCATATCTAAAAATATTATAAACCAAAACAATTAAAATGTGATGTTAGTGCAATAATAGCAACCAAGTTAATGAACCAGAGCAAGCTAATAAACCAAAATAGAGAAACTAGAAATTGCCTTAGTTTTTAAGACTCTGGTTTCTGGTTAAATTTACTAAGGACTTAGGAGTCCTTCTGTTGTGAAGTCTTTCAGTTCTACTTAGTGTACAAGTAAGTTAAACTCACTAAGCCTTCAGTCAATCACCTGTAAAATGAATATTTAAGAAATAAAAGTATTACATTAAAGTGTTATTTTAGGAATCCAATGAAATGTATATTCTTTACATGTTTAAAAATATATATACATTAAAGATGCTTATTGTGGTGCCCAGCACATAGTATTGTATTAGGTGTACCTGAGTACACAATAAAAGTTCATTCTCACATCCTTTACATGTCAGTGGGAAGTTAAATAACAACCAAAAACTCTTTTAGAGCAAAGAACTATTCATATTAAAATTATGCCTATTTGTTACTGTGTATTTATGTTTAACAGAAAAATATGGAAAGCATTCAGTGCAAATATTAAACTCCCTGAGAGTTATTTGAAATTCTGAATGACTGTTTTCCTGATCACATGGTGGGAAGGACTTTAGAAAATAATGAAATAATCACTTCAAAAAGAACAGGCCAAACAAATTTTAACCACAAGAAAAAAATTGTTTTTACTACTCCATATTAAACAACAACAACAACAACAACAAAACGATAAAGTGAAAGGAAAAGAAAACCAAAAACTTAAAAGTATTGCCAACAATATATTAGTATAGTGGATATAGAGTGAATAACTTTAATAAGGAAACAGTTTCTTAAACACAGTGCAAAAATGCAAACAACTCAAAAGAGCTATTAGAAAGAATTTTTTTAATAATTCATTAAATTTAAAGTAAGTCTAAATTACTTCGAAATGTTTCACTTTATCAGTTCTGGAATTTTCAAATACTATCCTCATATATACAATGTATTTAAAGCCAGAAAAATCTGTAAGGGGGATTACATAAAGGAAAATATTTTTACACAGTGTCAGAAACTGCCAAAAATTAGCTCACTATGGAAGAGTTGTGCGTTTCCCACTTAACCCTTATGTGTTACGGAGTGTTTTCCGTTTTCAAACGAAATGCCAGAACTCATTTTTGTACATTGCAATATGCAGCTCCCTCGCTGCCTCCACCACCCCACACCCTGTTTTACCTTGCTGGCATGCCATCCATGCCTTTCACAAAATTCCAAATGTCTACTCAAAATACGCCTTCCTCCACCCAAGTACATCCCATGGCAGCTGACTGCATGTCTGTGGGCACAAACTTCCATGCCGCAAGTAACGGAAAATATCAAGAGACATTCGTTTGAGTCTTGACTCTTACCAGTAGCTGTGAACCAGGCTGTAGATGAAACACATCATGTCTAATGCCTAAATCAATATTTCTCCCAACAGAGCCTAGATTTTCTGCATCTACTTTGAACCATACAGAATCTGAAGGGAGGCCTGGTATCATTTTTAAAAAGACCCCCAATTGATAGTTAACCAAACCCACTGTCATTGGATCCGTTCTGACGCTTAGCTACAGAACTTCTTTATAGGAACAGACAGCCTCGTGTTTTCTCAGCTAAATGGGTGATGGGTTTCAACCAATGACCCTTCACTTAGCAGCCCAAAGCCTAACCCGCCACAGCAATAGGGCTTCTTTACTTGATACTTCCAAACCAAAGCACACTCACCACCATCTGTGGTTCCTGAGTGTTTAAATCTTTACAGGAGCAGACAGTCTCATCTTTCTCCAAGGGAGCAGCTGGAAGGTTAGAACCACTGACCTTGCAGTTAGCAGCTAAACGGATAGCCCCCTACACCACTAGGGTTTCGTAGGTGGTTTAAATTTTGAAAACTATACTTCAATATAAATTAACCAAGTCCATTCTAATACCGAATATTGAAGATTTTGACCAAACAACAAGAACAACCACAAACTAGGCACACTGCATGGCAGCTCCCCTTCGTACTTAGAAGGCGACCACTCACCACCTCAGCTCAAAAAAGTAGATTCTCAAATCTTCGATATACTGGAGGGGATAGCTCTTTAGATTGGATCCCTTAAATCCATGCATCAAGTCACTCCCATTGAAGCTGCCAGTCCAAAAGTACTTTGAAAAGCCACATAAATTCAATCCGAGTTCATAAATTTAATCGCATCATAAAGTTAATGGAATCCAGTTGGAATGTAGATACCTCGACAGCCGCGTTGCTTTGAATTCACAGCATTCATGGAAAGTGGGTCTAAATGAGTCACCAGCCTAATGGAAAGTTGAAAGCCGAGCACTGCCCTTTCATTGGTCCCAGTCTAGATCTTCAACTGCCAGGAAAAGTCCCAGGGCTGTCAACACAATGCTGTAGCCCAGGCAACCCACCACACTGCTGGGGAATTCCCAACACTTAAAAAATATATATTATAGAAAGTTGCTGATACCTTTGAGATGGTCTGGGCAGTTCTTGCTTCATAACAGCTATAATGTCTCAGGGTCAGTGTATTAGCCCGGGTTGACTGGAGAACCAAATTCATAGATACTCATATGTGTATAGGAAATAGCTTTATATAAAATATTTTACATTAAGAAAATATCCCAGCCTAGTCCAATTCAAGTCCATAACGTTGATATTAGCTCATATGTCTAATATTAGTCAAAAAATTCCTCATTAGACTCACACTGCCATGAAATAATGCCAAATTCAGGAGGATCACAGGCTAGTGGGTAAAAAGCCTTGTGGATCCAGTGGCAGTGAAAGCAGCTCAGTGCTGGCAGGGGTTTCCACGCAGCTCCTTCAGCTCCAGGGCTCTAGCGTAGCACCATGTACGTTCTCAACAGGAATGTCTCACAGGGCGTGAGCTTGTGTCCTGCCTCCAAAGAGCTATTTATGTCCTTAGCGCCTCCAAATGAGCTGTGACCTGAATGACAGACAATTCCACCCCTTCACTCTTCGGTCTCAAATTGACCACAGATTATGTAGCTTCCACAGGCAGACTCCTCTTGTAAATGTATGGTCTCCCATCATCAACAGCTCAGAAATGGGCTGTTCTCTGGGTATTCCTGACCCTTGCCGCATTGTCCCAAGTTGGACACTATCTCAGGGGTAAGAGAAAATATACATATCATGCTGCCAAGACCTTTATTGCCATTAGTCGTCTTCAAGTTGATTCGAACTCATAGAGACTGTGTGTGCAGGGTAGAAGAATGGTCCCTTTGGCTTTTCAAAACTGCTATCTTCCAATTAGTGATTGTCAGGCCTCTCTGTCTTCCAAGGCACCTTGGGGTAGGTTCACAGTGCTAACCTTCTGGCCAGTAGTTGAGCATTTAACCAGGAACTCCTTTCAAAACCCTAACCACCCATTATATAAACAGAAAATAAAATGCCCTCCGTCCCTAGATGTGGTCGCAACAAGGCTCAGCATCCACTGGGTGAAAACGTTTGGAAAATTGACCAGTTCTGAAATTTTCCCCAAGATGTTTTATCACAGTGGCAGCTCAGCTCCAAACAGAATCCAAATGGAGTTTGCTCTTATTACAGAGCTCCCCTTCTGAGATCATTTTATTGGGAATGTCCTTTCACACTGACCCTCCTACCTTGGAAAGGGTGGCTTTGCCTGAAAGAACCTCAGGAGCTGCCGGAGGAACACTAAGATGAATCCTCTCAACGCCGCTTTCTATCCTTGAAGCCTCCATCATCATTGCTAAATGAAATGGGAAGACCACCAACCCTCTCTAATTGTCATCTTTTTTATGAACAGGGTAGCTCCTGAAAGACAATCACGCTTCAGACATGACGTACTTGATGTAGGAAGTGTGCTTTTCGAGTCTAATGTGCAGAAGTGTACATTTAATCCACCGAAGTGCCTTCGTGAAAATGTTCCTCTCAGATTCTTTCTGTACAAAACCTTGATGCATAATGTATAGAGTCTGAAAATGGATGAAACTACATTTGGAGATATTTTGAGGTGGAACTTTTGTTGTTGTTTTACTTTTTAAGGCAAAAAAATATGCAGGCATTTTGGTTTTTTATTTTTAACCCTTCTTGAGCAATTACACACTGATCGTGTCTTCCCACAGCTCCATTTCATAGAATGTTTCCCGTTTTTTCTTTTTTTGTTCCTTTAAGAAATTTGAAGTATCTGTGATTGATACAATGGATGTATGGATTGTTATAAGAGCTGCAAGAGCCCTCAATAAGTGATGGGGGGGGACTTAATCATAAAGGGTTCTATATATTTGAAAAAAACTTGAAATGTAAAACGTTTCCATTCAAAACATAAAGAGTTAATGAAACTCATTTTCCTCAGCTATACCAACTAAAGTCAGCAAATTAGATGGTAAAACCTTCTGATTTCATCCTGGAAGATAATTCAGCAAATGAGCAGACTCGCTGAAGAAAATGTGCCCTTGTATTCCACAATTTTCATTAGCCGAAGGACGGTGGCCACAGAAAGAGTGGGGATGCGTGTATTGGAAGAGCAAGTGTGGTAAACACTCAAAGGCATATTTCTGCCCTCAGGGACCAAACCAAGCCAGCTGCCATGGAGCCGACCGTTACCCATGGCGACTCCATGTGTGTCAGAGCAGAACCTGCTTCTTAAACTGCTCCAGGGATGACTTTTTGGAAGTCAATCATCAGGCTTTTCTTCTCAGTAGGGCCAAAAGGAAATGATCGAGTGAAATGATCAAAGCCTACAAGGACACAGGAACTAAATCTACAACGTAAACTTACATTTTAATGGGTCATGTGTTTGTGATGGAGCCCTCGTGGTCCAGTGGCTACTGGTTGGCCTGCTAACTACAAGGTCAGCAGGTTGGAAGCCACTCCAGGGAAGAAAGCTAACAGGCTGATTAATCTGACAGTGCCAACTGGGCTTCTTTGCAGTATAGCTTACTTGGTATTAACATGATCGGTAAAGAGAAATAAATGGCAAACCAAACTCACTACTATCAGGTTCATTCTGATCCATAGTGACCATACAGCACAAACTAAAACTTCCCCCTGAGGATTTTGGAGATTCTAATTTTTTGCAGGATAGTGATCCTGGAACAACGTGTTACAGCCTCCAAAACCCACAAGGGCAGTTCTACTTTGTTCTGTACGGTTACTATGAATCACGATGGACTCGATAGCTGTGAATTTGGTTTACCACTTATTTCTTTTTACCGATAATGTTAATACCAAATAAGCTATCCTGCAAAGGAGCCCTGGTGGCTCTGTCAGCTTCACCAACCAGCCTGCTATCAGCCCAGCAACTCAACACACCAGCAGCCCCAGAGACGGAAAATAAGGCTGCTTGGTCCGGTCAGGCTCAGGACTCTTACACAGGGTCACGCTGAGTCAGAATTTACTCAATGGCCAGGGGTGTTTGTTGGTTTGTGCTTTTAGGTGGGAGGAGGTTAGTGGTAAAGCCAAGAGAATTACAGCTGAAATTTAGGTGATGTTGGCTGAAGCTGTAAGTCTGGCTTTAAGTTTGACTTTACATAGTTATGTGCCTTTAAACTCACGTAATCTTACTGGCCTCTGCCTCAACATCTGTATGTAAAGGGCATCGCTATAGCTATCCACTGGGAGAGACATAGCCACTGGGAGAGGCCAATGAGAAAGACAGGAAAGTATTTTGTAAAGACTGCTGGTCTCTCCCATTTTTGGCTAATCAGTGTTTGTTTGTTGTTGTTGAGAAGACAGTGACATACTGGGATCTCCCCCCACCCCACCCCCTTTCTTCTGCATCCAAAGCCTGGGGGAAATGAGCAAGGCCTCCTAAGGGAAGACCTCTAACTGCTGCTTCCAGTGGGCTCCAGGTATACAGCCCCAACAAGAACTGGGGAATTAGCCTCTCCCCATGCCACTTAAAAACATAGTTCGGAATACAATCAGAGAACAACCTCCCCAACATTTCTCACAGCTTCCCTTTCTCAGCCCCTCACCTTGACCCACCTTCCTGACCCTGGGCTAATCTCCATGCTACAAAATCAAAGGAGCCTGGTGGCAAAGAGGACTAGGCTTTGGGCCTCGAACTGCAGAGTCGGTGGTTCAAACCCACTAATCCCTCCATGAGGAAAAGATGAGACTATCAGGCGATCTGCCCTCTAAATGATTTACAGCCTCAGAAACCCTAAGGAGCAGTTCATCTTTGTCCTGATGGGTGCTGTGGTTGGGATCAAACCAACGATAGTTGAGGTTTCTACAATCAAGAATTAGGGTTACACACTGGTTAGCACAAACTGAAAGGTCAGTGACTTGGACCTTCAGCGGTTTCACGGAGAAAGATGTAGCAGACAGTTTTGTTTTTTTTTAAACATTTTATTAGGGGCTCATACAACTCTTATCACAATCCATGCATATACATACATCAATTGTATAAAGCACATCTGTACATTCTTATCCCTAATCATGGCCTTGGAAACCCTGAGAAAGGTGTACCCGGTTTCTATGTGGTCATGATAAATCATAGTTGACTGGATGGTAATGAGTTTGGGGTGGGGTGTGTGTCTTTTGCTTTTGGGGGTTTACTCAATCAGCTTGTCCATAGCATCTTATCATCCAGTCCTGAAAATGGGATGCATGCAGAAAGAAAGTTTAAGATGTGGATGGAGGAGGTTGAAATATGCCTCCCCAAATGGGCAGTGAACTGATTTCCGCCAGCACTGGGGCCAGTTTCCCTTTAGGAGCTACACATTTAGAACAATTCAACAAGGTCACAGGCTGTGACATGAATACCTGGTGAATCTGGAGAAAGTGATGAAGGGACAAGGGCTGCCTCTCCCCCAACCACCTTCTCTTTCTACTCGAAATGTTACTACCAGCCAGCATATGTCAGAAGCTCAGAGGTGCCTACATCTTACTCCCCACCACTCTGTAATTGCCTCGGGGCAGTGGATAAAGTGTTGAATGGAAAAGGAAGATTCATTCAAATTCTCCATATTGTTGCTGATAGGTGGCCCATAGCCACCCCATAATGTCCCAGGAATATAGATTTTTTAACCAAACAATTTTAGTTTACAATAACATTTTTTATTTTATCTCTGAAACGCCTTGAGAGCAGGGACCAGACCTTACGGGGATATCTCTACGACCTAGCACAGAACCTGGCACACAATACTTTTTAAAAGATGCTGGTTGTTGGAACGAAGACAAAAGAAGCGAGGATGTTTGAAAGCTGGCTTATTATCTGATGCTATAGAGAGAGCTGAGAAAATGATTTAGAGAACAAGTATCCAGCAGGAGAGCTCACTAATACCTTTCAAAATGTGTTGATGCTCATAAATCCAAAATAAACGACCTGCAAAATCACTTAAGAAGAAATAATACGCATTTAATCAGGTTTCCAGTGGAAACTTGAAGAAAACACTGAGAATTTCAAGAATTATTAAATCCCTTCAAATTCAATCACTGGCTGATCACAGATGCACCATATGTCCCTCTGTCCACGGGGCCATCACCTGAGGAAGCTCCCCTTGGCCTCTCATTTTGAAAATCCTCCATGACAGTCCCCTCGTGGAGCCAGAAGAAGGGCTGAAAAGGGCAAGTCCTCATCATTCCATCCAGTGGGTTGGTCTAGATCCCACAGCGGAATCTTACTAAAAGGGGGAACAAGGAGGTTGATTGAACATGTCACCCACAAACAAAAGGCAGCTTTTCAAAGTCTTAACACGTGGGTTCAGCTTCGAGTCTAAAGAGCTCTTCTCTGGCAAATAAAATCAGGACACTATGAAATGCCAGTCTGGGCCTCTGCTTTGGAATCGGTTGAAGTTTCTGGAATGGAACAGTGCCTGGCTCCCTCCTTCCTATCCTGGATTTTACCTCTTCCGCCGCTAAGGAGAGTTGCTGTACCGTCCCCGAAGTTTGATTAAGGTCCTGAGGGTGGTAGTAAAATGGATCCATCTTTTTTGTTACAAACTCAATTAGCAGAAGATAGAATTGCTCTCTTCAACCAAGTTAAATAAATTGTTAATGAGAAATTTACCTTCACTTGATTTGCTAGTTGCTTTATTAGCTCGAAGTCAACACTATTAAAGGAAAAGATGTTTATTAAAGCTTAAGGTGTCGGCTGCACTGAATGTTAAAAAGAAGATGGCAGGATAGAGCCAACGACTGCTGATTTCAATCCCAGAGGGGGTTGGTTCCACCAGCCATCCACAATAAGCAACTTTGAGCCTTGCGCCTGGCTCTTCTCATCTAGACAATCATCACTTTCCTGTTTAGTAAATATCATGTTTGAAAGATAGCTCGTGTAGTAGCTACATCATTTCATGTCAATTTGAAGATCAGATAAACGTGTAGGGGTGATATTCGACCTGTCAGTCAAGCCACAGCCTGATGGTGCCCCCTTGGGAGTGTGGCCTTCTCATAAGGAAGGCCCAAGAAGCCTCCTCTTCTCTCTGCCTTGATCTTCCTGTTTGCTGGCCACCCTAAGAGCTCCTGGAGCCGTGCCAGGTTTTCCAATGACTTCAGATCAACATGACTTTGCATGCACTAACTTGTGATCTTCCTGCATTCTGCATCATTGCGTGTGGCTGTGTACGACTGAAGAGGGACTGGTGGACTAGTATCAGACTTAGAGACTTAAGTTGGACTGGGCTAGGATGTTTTCTTGATACAGAATTACTTCTTGAGATAAATCTCTTTCTTACTCATATAAGTGTCATTGGATTTGTTTCTCTAGTCAACTGGGCCTAACACACCTTATTATCTGATGCTCTTGAAAGTTGAAATTATTTAGAGAACTCATTTATGATAAAAAAGAAGTGTCATACATTCCAGAGTAGTCATAAATTCCTCTTTCAGCCACTATCAAGCATTTTCTAAATTACATGGACACTAGCCTGAAGGCAGCTATCCATTTATAGATAAGAGTGGGCAGGGCATAGGAACAACCCATTCATAGAAGGGGAAACTAGAAAATGCCCACTCTAATGGTAAGGGGTATTTAGCAGAGAGGCTGTTTACTCAAGAAAGTTTACTTAGAGATGAATGTTGTCGATGTGCAAAGTTGTCAGATAGTAGCTTATTACTATTTGTAGGAAAAGAAAATGTGATATAACAAAATCACAGATAACTCACTGCCATTGAGTCAATACTGACTCATAGTGACTTCCCTGTGTTTCAGAGACTGTGACTATTCGTAGAAAGTCCAGTGTTTCTCCCAAGGAGATGCTGGGGGTTTCAAACTGCTGACCATACGATCACGGCCAACACATAACCACTGCGTCACCACGACCGCTCCTAAAATCACTGATCGCGAGGAGTAGTTTTATTAGACTTCATGGTGCAACAGCAGTTCGGCTAATTTTTGGCCAAACCACTAGGAATATAGCATCACCAAATTGACGCATAAGAGTAGCACAGGGGATGAACAAAGGTTCCAGCATCCTCCAGGAAGTTGATAGGTCACTTTCATCGAGAAGCAAGATGAACAGCAGGGGTAGAATGCGTTTACATGCTTCTGGATCAGCTACCCTGCCAGGGTACACTCTGTGCACTTATGCATTTATGGAGAAGTGAGGTTCCTCCAGATTTCCAGAAGTTCATATTACAGTGGAAAAATAGAAATTGCCATATTTTTTTGACCCTTGAATTTTCTTTTCTTTCTTTCTTTTTTAAACAGTTCTATTGGCACATAATCCCCAAGTCATACAACTTAGTAGTTCCTTCATATCAAGAAGAGTTGTGCAATCATCAGCATAATCAATTTTAGAATATTGTCTTCTTCCTTATACTCGTGATACAGGAGAAGGACACTCATAGTGGCCCCATAGGACAAGGCAGAACCACCGCTGTGGCTTTCTGGGGCTCTACTCCCATAGAAAGTTACGTCCTCACAACCCCACAGGGGTGGTTCTACACTGTCCTCCAGGGCCGCTGTGAGTTGGATGCACTCGATGGCAATGATCTTGGTTTCGCTCTGTCCTCATTGTGTTTAGCTCCCCATTTCCCCCCAACCACCCTTCCATATCCCAAGAATTCATTAATCCAGATACTTTATAGATTTACCTCCACTGGATTTCATGTTCAGTGAAGCACACAAACCACAAAAAGCTAGCATCAATAACAAAGTAAAACACAGAAAAACGTCATTCGAAATGAAAGTAGAAAGTATTAAAAACTAGAACAAATGTAAAGTGAATCAAAAGGGAAGTCACATGATAAGGTATTAAATTGTAGCATAACCACTTGTGCCATAATCCACTTTCCGATGCACGCTGCATCGCTGGTCTATGCTTACAGGGAGTCACCAGAGGCTCAACCCATTTGGTTCCCTTTTAGTTATTTTTTTAACTAAACAACTTTTCAATGGGTCAGAAGGGAGATCAAATGCTAAGATATTACATTTTATTCTGTCTCTACCATAATCAGCTCCACCATGGGCTCTCGTCTAACGACAAAGCTGCTCACTTCCCTTGACTGTGGTCAGAGGGGACTCACTGGAGGCTTCATCCCTGTGTAGACCCTGCAAATGGATTCTGGGCTTCCACTGTTGTCCATAGTCTCCTGTAAACCAGGTGTTCACAGGCATTGTCATTTCTTTTTTTGAAATACTTTTATTGGGGGCTCTTACATCTCTTATCACAATCCATACATTCATCCAGTGTGTGGAGCACATTTACAAACATGCCACCATCATCATTTTCAAAGCATTCTCTTCCCACTGGAGCCCCTGATATCAGCTCCCCATTCCTTCCCCCTCCCTCCGTCCCCTGCTGCCCTCCCTCATGAAGCCTTGATAAGTTATAGGTTTATTATTTTCATATTTTACATCGTCCTCTGTTGCCCATCACCACTTTTCCATTGTTTGTTCCCCTGGGAGGGGTTATATGTTGATCTTTGTGATGGATTCCCCCTTTCTCCCCCCACCCTCCCCTAATCCTCCTGGTATCTCTACTCTCTTTGTTGGCTCTGAGGGGTTTATCTATCCTGGATTCCCTTTGTTTCGGGCTCTTATCTGTAGCCATATGCATGCTCTGATCTAATCTAATTTGTAAGGTAGAATTGAGGTCATGATAGTGGGGTGCAATAGAGCACCAATGAAACATAGAACTTTCCTCTAGCTCTCTAGTACTTCCTTCGCCCCACTATCATGAATTGTCCTTTCTTAATCACTTAGTCTTTTCAGATATTTCATAAGAACTTGGTTCAGAAGCCCTGGCAGTAGTATGGGCAAAGCATTGGGTTGCTAGCTGCAAGGTTAACAATTCAAACCCACCAGACACTCCACAGGGGGTGGTGGGTGGGAGAGAGACTTTCTGCTCTCATAAAGATTTACAGTCTCAGAAACCCTAACAAGCAGTTCTACGCTGTCCTACAGGATTGCTAGGAATTGGAATTGACTCAATAGCAGGAGGTTTGGGCATTGGGTTATTTATCCATTCAACAACATTTGCTGTTGTTTTAGGCTCTGAGAAATAAACTGGAATTGCTATTCCCTTCTAAAAGGACCCAAGCATGACACGGACACTCACATAAAATGTGCTCAAGGACTGTGAAGAAAAACAGCAGCACACTGCCTAGAGGGGGACAGGCATCACTTAGCTGAGGAGCTCCAGGAACGGAAAACCATTCCATTTGTGTCTGAGAGTTGAAGGGCAACTCAGCGGGGAAGAACACGTGCAAAGGCCCTGAGGTTCAAAGACTCTTCATTCATTGTGGTTCACATTATTACCCCCATTTTGCACCTGGAAAAATTGAGACTTTGACATTAAATAACTTCCGTAGGTTATCCAGAAAGTAGGATAGCAGAGACTCAGACCCAAATGTGCTTGACTCCAAAGATAGCATCCCTGAGAGGTAGAAACAAAGGTATTCTTTCAGCAGGGTAAAAATCTGGTCCCTGGGAGCCCTCTCCTGCCCTCACAGGCCACCACCGCCCTCCTGGAGCAACAGTGGATGGGTTCTCATTTGTTCCTGCTTCTGGGCTACATCAAATTAAAAGCCTGCCATTTTAGAAGCAAAAGTCCTGGGTGCTTTTGGGGAAATGAAACTGTCTTCCTCCTCCCTGGGGCCTTTTATGCCATTATGGTGCAGTCCCAAGCTCTCAATGATTGTGGGAAAAAAACAGGCTTTGCGGTGGAGGGAAGAGGCTATTCAAACTGCTCCTGATTTCTATCAAAGAGAGATCTTCTGATCTCTGGAATAGTCAAAAGGGCGGTTTGATCTTCCTTAAACTCATTTATTTTAGATACTTGCAAATTTCTTTTCTGTAGGTTTACTTCCTTAGAAAACTCAATATTCATAGGAACAGTGACTTTTATACATTGAAATGCAATATTGAATAATGGAAGCCTAATAAATGCCATCCTGACTATAGAGGATATTTTAAAAATCATAAAAGGGCCGATTGAGCCCGATCCAGGCAAAGATGACAAAGCGAATTCAATGCTTCTTTTGAAAATGAGTCATGGTCAGAAATACTCACTTTGACCAAAAGCATTTCTTTGAATGCCGGAGGTAAATTTGCTCTCTTTCATTTTCTGCCTGGGTTTCAAGTCGTCCCTGCAGAACTGAACAAAATCAACTCTGAGAGGCCCTGGCCGCTGTTCCAGATGTAAATGTGAGCAGGAGAGTGGGGTTGGGCCTGTTCCTTTCAATGTGCTATTTTCAAGCGATGCAGATGATATTGAACTCTGGATTGGTGTGTGTGTGTGTGTGTGTGTGTGTGTGTGTGTGTGTGTGTGTGTGTGTGTGTTTCTTTCAGGGAAGAGTCATCGTTGTCATTCTTTGCTCTATTAACATTCTCCAGGACCACCCTTTCTTTGACTTAGAAAATAAGATGTTTTATTGTCAGAAGCCTCCAAATTATTGGCAAAGAGAGAATCTGACATATGTTCCCAGGTGTGGGAGAGGGAGTGGGGTTGGCAAGGCGGCTGGGGGTTGGGCGGGGAGGGGGGCTGCAAACACAACATACTCAATCGATTAACCAAAAGGAGCAGCCTTTGATGTCAGGGAACCTTTCCAAATTTCATTTAAGACTCAAAGAATCTGTGGGAAATCAAAATTCTCAATCAGAACCCCTGTTCCACTCCTCTGAGTGCTGCCCTAGCAGGGGGGAACTGGTGCTTAGCTATTTGTACATGATTACTCAGTTTGAGAATGTTTTCCCCTTGTGGCCCTTTAAAAAGACAGATAACTCCCTTCCCCATCTTCTTGCCTCCTGTTCCTTTTCCCTCTTAAGTCAAAGTTCTGGGAAATGCCAATTAGCATTGCCAAAGAGCCAGGATTTTGGTGTGTGTGTGTGTGTGTGTGTGTGTGTGTGTGTGTGTGTGTGTGTCGGGGGGGCGTGCTGGTTATTTTTATAGAAACTCTCACCTTGTAAGAATAACGAGTGTGACTTTATGGAGATTACATAAACACTAGATTTTGGACACTCCAGGATCAGCTGAAGGGTGGAGTGGATTAGTAAAGGGACTGGGGAGAGGATGAAGGTCAGGTACCCCCTGGAGAAGGAAGGACAGCCACTTCAAAGACAGTGGTAGAAGAAAAGGAGAAATTAGAGATGACGTGGAGAATTTGGATCCCACCCTCAGAAATTCTACATTAAGAGGAGAAACCCAATTTGTGGTCTGTTTAGAAAACAAGGTTTATCTTATAGATACATTTGATGTATGTAATTTTATAGTTTACAGGGAGAAAAAGGGACACTGTCTATGAGCTTGGGCCACTTCAATGTTTATACACTGAAGCCCTTATAAACAAAAGCACGATAAGGTTTGACAAAGGGCCTCCATACCCCTGTTTACTCCGCACAGGCTGGACCACATCTGGCATACAATTATACTAGGGGTCGGCAAGCTTTTGATATTTAAGACCCATTTTGTCTCCACAACAATTTAAACATTATTTGAGAACCATAAATATAGTTTTACAAACAAATGAAGTCACCATTATCTGAATAATATCCTTTCATTTTAATATCTGAATCATATTCCTTTTCAGTTTTCATTCAACGCCACATGTACATACTGAAAGAGCTTATGTGTGACTCAAGAGTCAAAATCTGGCACGCCTTCCTCTAGATTTCACATTTCTATCCACCTGAACACTATCAGTTCTTCGTGCTGCTTTCTAAGCTAGAGTCTGATGAATTGTGATCTCTGTCGTAGGAGCCCTGGTAGTATAGTGGTTACGTGTTGGACTGCACTCTCCAAGGTCAGCAGTTTGAAACCACCGGTCGATCCTCAGGTAAAAGACTGGGTTTTCTAATCCCATAGTTGCAGGCTCAGAAGCTCATATGGGTAATTTTCCCCTGTCCTATAGGTCACTCTGAGCTGACATCGACTTCGTGGTAGTGACCACCCTAGCGAGGTTTAGCCCAAGAAAGAATGGCTTAGAGAAGACTTGGCAATAATGAGAAGCACCTGAAGGGGCGCTTGTCAAGTTTGCGTTTGCTCCACAGGACAGAAGAGAGACTTAGTGAGAAACCATAACTACTAGGGGTTGGGTGCAGCTTTAGATGAGATAAATTATCACCATTAGAGAAATCCCAAATAATAAGCCAAGCTAAAGCACTGAGTTCTTTGGCATTGAAGGCATTCCAGGAAAATCTAGAAGTTGTAGATAAACTTATTCTCATAGTCCTGCTCAATATTGGAACTGAAAGGAAATCTCCATGTCAAGTTATCAGCCTGTCCATTGTGACATAGAATCCTTCATAATCTCTTGCTAAGGTGTGGCTGACCAGCTTCATCACCAATGGAGTCCTAAAGAGATGTTGTGTAATTAAAAGGGAAAAATAAAGAGACAACAGATAAGGCATGCAAGGGCGCACCTCTTCCATTAGGACAGGTCCAAGAGAGAGAGTGAATTTATTCTCCAACAGCCTTACATAATCTTTGGCATGTGAGCTCCAAATGCACTATGACATTTCACCTGTTTGGGAAGTTGGGGGACGTCCAGAAGAAGGCTTGTCATCAATTGACATTTCACCTTCTTTCAAACAAGAAAGGACTCATACACTTGTCTTTCCCTTAGTGCTGTCCTTGGAAGCTGTGTTCATCGTCACAACCGTTTCTGTGGCATTTTTCCTGTGCAGGAGACACAATGTCGCAGCCCCACACTGTTCTCGTAAATGGGCCATGACAAAAACAAGGTTCAAGTGAAACTGCTTTTCCAAAAAAATTCACTCTGACCAGAGAGAAACTTCCCAGGTGATGCCCTGGAAGGGGAGAGGTGGGGAGGGCAGGGAGGATGCATGCTACAAAATATCTGCCCTGTACAATGTAATTCCAGTTTTGTGGGGCTACCCCTTATATGATTCTTACCAGAAGGGAATAGACCATACATAGGGTGGGGCAGACAATAAGGTCTGATTGCTCTCAAGGGCACACAACCTTCAGGCAGACAACTTTCAAGTGTATGGTAAACAACCATGAGCTTGTAAGAATCATCTTAACATTGGCTTTATTATGGGGCCATTGTGGGGAATAACTTTTGGTTAAGAGAATGTGACGGGGATTCATTTCCAACTCATTAATGTGAAGACGTTCCTCCACCACCGTCTGCTTCCCTCCCACTTCGAACATGAGTGTGGAGAATTTGTCTGCATACACAATCCCCCGTTCCCAGTTTTCCACAATAAGGCTGCTTGTCCAAGGTTTATAAGTACGAACTTTCCTGACTATGCCAGAACTCGAAGGGCATTCTTTAAAAGCCAGTGAAAAAGGTAGCTTCAATATCTTTGAGTCTTTTGATGTAGAGCCTTTGTTTTATATCTTACACCGCCCGGTCCTGTGTCATCCTCACACGGATTGCTATTCCTGAGCCCCCTGTTGCAGCCACAATGTTTCCCTTTGTGATCATTAATAACCATAGAGAAGACCAAGCAACTCCAATATAAAATTCTGAGCTGGGATACTCAGACATGCTCACACCTGTCTCTAAGATCATTAGCTATCCAATCATGATTTGATGGTAGGGATGATTTTTTTAAAAACTTTTTAAGAAGGAAATGGAAGTGTCCTTTCTTTTCCTTCAAGAATGTTTTTAAACAAAATTTAATTCATTAAAATAACCAAGAAATACATGGTCTTCCAGACACTTGAAATCTGTTATTTTTAGGATTCTTAGGACATATTCTAGGTGGATTGCAAGATATATAACAGGTAATTGTATCAATTAAATGCATAGAATTAGAAATAAAAGAGAAAACCACTGCACCCATCTTAGAACAGGCCCATGCTCTGTGTCCAGTCTCGCATCACTTTGAATAACCCTGCTGTGACAAGATTGTCTTTGTCACTCGGTTAGTGCCTCTTGTCTCCTTTTATTCACTTTGCTCTTTTCCAGCTATAATTTTATAAGATTGAATCAAGCTGTAGACAAGGAATAACATCCCCAGACACTCATCCAAGACTTAAAGTTTCACTCTCAGGAATAAAAACCTTGGAATTGAGTAAGTAATACAACCAATGTGCAAATTACAGAGAAGACCTGTTCAGCTTATTTGGGTGGGAGACAAATGAGCCAGAATGCCAAATAAAAACCAAAACCCATAACCCATTGCTGTCAAGTGGATTCCAACTCAGTGATTCCATGGGGCAAAGTATGCCTGCCCCATAGGGTTTCCAAAGCTAAAGACTTTTGTGGATGTCTTTCCCCCCTAACATAGCTGATAGGTTCAAACCTATGGTCTTTCAGGTAGCAATTGAGAGTTAAAGCACGGTGCCATGAAAGTTCTTCTGGACAATAAATACTAGGCAGGAAATGGCTTCCAATAGGCTGGATCCATTCTCCTACAAGCATTTTCCCCATTCCATTGCAATCCTCTGGGAGAAAGACCATCTGCCAATTACAGTGGCAAGATTGCTTCCCCAAGCAGAATGGATCCATGATCACAGCTGCTTGGTGTGCTCACGAATTCTGGGAAAAGGTTAAAGAAAACTCCTTTAGTGCAGGTATCAACACGAATCTCAGTTGCCAAAGATCTCCTAGAAATGCAAGGGAGCAGCGATGGAATTCCATAGTCAACGCACAATTTTGTGAAGCATCATTTGTAAATAAAGCAACAGAGTACAGCTTGGGGAAAATGCTCAGTGATAAGAAACCACACACTAGTTATTTGCTCCCGTGAACCCTCCTCCTTAAACTTCCTATCAGTAAAATGCGATCAAAACAAGCAGGCAAAATGTATTCCTATTTCAATTTCCATCTCAATGCAAAACACAGCTCTCAAAATGTCAGTTTCATTTAGTGTGGCCTTTGCAGGAATGTGCATAGTTAAACTTCAATGAACTGTGGTGTTTGGAGGATACCGTTTAATTGAATTTTCAGGTTAACTGAGGGCTAATGAGAAAAAATGTTTTCTCTCTGAATTCTGTTGAGAATCAATATAAGTTATTGATGGAATAGAGGTGATTTTTTCCTGGAGATCCAGGGACCTAAGGCCCCTAGACAGAGCTCTCCGAAAGCAAGAGCTGAAGCCTATGCTCAGTTCAGGACCACTGGGTCCTCTCTCTGCCCATCAGTCTAAACACACACCTTATCGTTAAGATGTCGAGGATCAACAAAACAGAGGAAAGATGAGCAGTAAGAAGACAGAGAACACATGACCTTCCAATGTTCCACATGCCTATAAGTCCTAAACTTTGCCTGCTTCGGCCTCAAGGATATTTTACTTCTTCATCATAAATGTAGCTTGCAGTACAAGTGGATTTCACTTCATGGCCAACTTTATGCCTTTTGTTGATTTCAATTTTGCTAAGTACAGACTGTGAGGATGCTGCAGGCCCAGACAGGATCCATCTTCGTGGGCACAGGGTTCCGATGAGTTGTAATCAACACAACAGCACCCAACAATAATAGCAATATACACACATGACAACTTACATATCAATTCCCCATGCTTTAACAATTACAAGTAGTAGAATACCACCCCATTAGCATCGTCACCATCATGAGCAAATATGTTTAAGCATTGTAGGTCATGGAAATAGACTACCGCATCCATGCTCACTGTAGGGAAATATGAACGAGAGTGTGAAGGCTAACCTTATTTGTCAATTTGACTGGGGTATGGTAGTCAGTTACTTAGTCTAATGCTAGTCTATATACTATTCTGAAATGGATAGATGAAATCAATAAGCTTCAAATATGTGTATCTATTGGTGTGGTGAGGAGCTTCAAAATGCTCATGGGAAAATTCCATTACCTGCTCATTTCCTCTCTCTTCACCAAGTTTTTAAAATCTCCTCATTTGTGATATGAGAGTTTTCTGTACTGTAGGGGCTTGCATGGTGCTGTGATGGTGAAAGTTATGCCACCAATATTTTTTAAACCAGTGGGGCTACCTATAGTAGACAGATTTCAGCAGAGCTCTTAGACTAAGACAAACAAAGAAGTTAGTCCTGGTAATATACATCTAAAAAAATTTGGCCAGTGAGAACATTATGCATTGCAGTAGAACATTGTCTGACATAGTGCCCAGGGTTTAAGGGACTCAATATATGACCGAGGAAGAGCTGCCTCAGCTAAGAATTGCCCTGAGTGACGTGGACAGAGTAACGCTTTGGGGACCTTCCTTTGCTGATATGGCATGACTTAAAATAAGAAGAAAGGGACGGAAAACATCTGTTAATGATCAGAATGTGAAATTTACAAGGTCTATATCTGGGGAAATTGGAACTTCTCAAAAACAAAATAGAACCCTTGAAGACTGCTATTCTGCCATTAGTGAGCTGAAATGGTCTTGTATTGGCCACGCTGATGAGACAATCATATGACCATCATGTCATGGAATCATGTGCCAGGAATGATAAATTGAAGAGGAATGGAGGCACATTCATTAGCAAAAAAGGGCATTTCCATATCGACTCTGAAGTGTAACATTTCAGTGACAGAATCATAGCCATACACCTACTAGTGAGACCATCAATGCAAGTGTGATTCCAACTTATGTACACTTGCTGAAGATGAAGACACTAAAGATCTTCTTCAACTTCTACATCTGAAACAGATCAAGCACTTAATCAAGATGAATTAATGGTGATTGAACTGTGAAAATTGGAAACAAAAAAGAATCAGTAGTTGAAGAATATTGCTTTGGTGAGAAAAATTATGTTAGGGATCTCATGATAGAATTTTGCAAGACGAACAACAACACACATGGACCTCACTGGTGAAACACACTTACTGTAGTGAATAAGGGGAGGAGTGTGGAGTGGACACACAAATCCCATTTGTAGGTTACTGGAAATCTCCTTACAGAAGGGTGTCGGGGAGGAGACAAGCCAGGCAGGGTGCAGCGTAGCAATAATGAAACATACAACTTTCCTCTAGTTCCTAAATGCTTCCTCCCCCTCCCCCCACTATCATGCCCAATTCTACCTTGAAAGTTTGGCTAGATCAGAGGATGGACACTGGTACAGATAGGAACTGGAAACGGGAAATCCAGGGCAGAGGATTCCTTCAGGACCAGTGGTGTGAGTGGCGATACTGGGAAGGTAGAGGTAGGGTGGGTTGGAAAGGGGGAACTGATTACAAGGATCTACATGTGACCTTCTCCCTGAGGGACAGACAACGGAAAAGTGGATGAAGGGAGACGTCGGATAGGTCAAGATATGACAAAATAATAATTTATAAATTATGAAGGGTTCATGAGAGGCGGGGAGGAGGGGAAAAATGAGGACCTGGTGGCAGGGGTTTAAGTGGAGAGCAAATATTTTGAGAATGATGAGGGAAATGAATGTACAAATGTGCTTCACATAATTGATGTATGTATGGATTGTGATAAGAGTTGTATGAGTCCCTAATAAAACAAATATTTTTTTCTTTTTTTTGGTGCACCATTCCTGGAGGTACTACAATACCAGGTCGATGCGTGGAGTGGACGGAGCAAGCTCCTATTCCAACTCCCTGCTCCAAAAATCCATTTAATATATTGTCCTCGGGTAGAGGACGTATCAGATATTAAACTGATAAGAACAGATACTACACTTGATCTTAGCCAAAAGGCCGAGAAACGATAAAACAAATATTTTTTTAAAAGGATAAACACCAAGACAGAGACTTGTATACCAAAGGGAACAGACTTTGTAGGTTCCCAAGGGAAGGAGAAGGATGGAAAGATTAAGCAATGAACTGGAAGGTCGATAGTTATTGAGTTGGGGAAAAATAGGATGGAGCTCCTTATGAGGGAGAAGAGCTATCGGGGGCAGGGGGATGGGGGAGGGAAGATAGAAGAATTTGGGATTGATGAGTAGTTTGGACTGTGGAATACAGACTCGATGATCTGAAATATAAACCTTCCACTTAATTCAGAAAAAAATGTATTAAAATTTTTTAAATAATATAAAATGGAGATGAGTTGTGACACTCATTCTGTGAGGTATGTTGCTATAAGACATTTAAAAAATTGAAACTTTAAAAATAAGAATCAAATCTATGGACATAAGTAGTGGACAAGCCCAATATCATAAGTCTGGACAAGGCCAAGCCAAGTGCAGAAGAGATCATCAATTGCTTATATACATGTTCAAGGTGGGGGAAATTTTGAGACAATTCCACAAGAGCCAAAGTACAACTCTGAGCATATTCCACCTGAATTTAGAGACCATTTCATTTTTTAAATGTGACACATTTAATATTAATAACCAAAGACCAGTTGTGGGATGCATGAAGGACATCATACACGAAGAAAGCAAAAGGTCATAAAAAACACAGGAAAGAAAGGATAAAGTCATTCACACACACACACACACACACACACAAACAACCTCTAAAATCTGCTCTAAAATGTAAGGAATAAATAATGAAGCTAAAAAACTGAATAGATTATTTCACTAGGGAGCTTGAAGAGACAAAGTAAAATATTTAAATGAAATGTGCAAAGACCTTGAGTTTAAAAACCAAAAGGGGAGAATAGGCTTGGCATTTCTAAAATTGAGAGAACAGAAAGGAAAGAAAAAATCAAGCCCCAAGTTGAAATATCGAAGGATTCAGTAAGAAAAATACGGAAGGACATAGTAAGCATCAAAAGATGAAAGGAACACACGGAGTCACCACACTTAAAAAAAAAGTCAATGTTGACCATTGTGTTCACTATTTCAAAAGCTAGCATATAAATAAAAATCGATAGTCTGAGGAATAATTCCAAATTTCACTGAAAACATTGGTGCAAACAAGGCTCTGAGAATTGATGAAATACCAACTTTAACAAATAGATCAATCCTTAGACTATACCAAGAAGTTGGAAGGGATCCATATTTGTTCCCATTCCCAATGTGAACCAGTGTTCATCAATCCATATTTTTCCTTTTCCAAATGTGAACCAATTGGTTCACATTTCAGATGAGAATTCTGTTGAAAATGAAGAAATTATCAAACAATATCACATACAAGTGAAATCATAATAAAGATAATTCAAAAATTATTGCAGTAATACATTTACAAGGAACTGCCAAAAATTCAAGCCAGATCATTAATTGAACAGGGAATAAGGAGTCTTGCTAATGTCAAATATATCTTGACTAAAAGCAGAGAATGTGAAAAGTATGTTTCTTGTGGGATTTTTTTGGTTTTGTTTTATCTATGCAAAGACATTATACTTTGTGGATCGCCACAATTATAGATTTGAAAGAATGGGAATTCCCAAAATACTTAACTGTGCTCTCGCACAACCTGTACATAAAACAAAAGGTAATCAGCGGAACAGAACAAGGAGCTCCTTATTGACTTAACATAAAGAAAGGTATGTGTACGGGTTGTATTCCTGCACCACACCTATTCAAGCTGTGCACTGAGCAAATAATTGGGACACTGGGCCTTATGAAGAACACAGCCCAAGCATTAGAGGAAGACAGCGACGGTAAGAACCTGCCATGTGAAAATGACGCACGCACTTGCGGAAAGCAGGGTTTCACACACTTACCACAGACCACTGCCTTCAGCACAGTTGACATGTCAACCTAGAGAAAACAGAATCCTCACAACTGGACCAAGGAGCAACACCCTGATAAATGGAGAAATGTTGAAATCAAGAATCTCATTTTATTTGGATCCACAATCAATGCTCATGGAAGCAGAAGTCAAGAAATTAAACAACATATCACGTACATTGGGCAAATCTGCTGCAGAAGACCACTTTTAACGTGTAAAAGAGCACGCATATTATTTTGAGGATTCGCGTGCTCCTGACAAAGTCATGGGATTTCAATCATCTCATGTATATGGGAAAGCAGGCCAAAGAAGGACCAAAGAAGAACTGATGCATTTGAATTATGGCGTGGTTGCAGATCTTGAATAGGCCCTGAACCACCAGAGAAGTGAGCGCATCTCTCGGAGAAGGTGCAGCAGAATGCTTCTTAGGAGTGAGGATGACAAGACTTCAGCTCATGTACTTTGGGTGTGCTGTAAGAAGGACATGGAGAAGGACTTTCTGCTGGCCAAGCGGAAGGTCAGTGACAAAGACAACGACTCACAATGCAGAAATGAACAAAGCACCTGTTGCAACCAAGGGGTCAAGTTGGGAGGAGGGCACGGTTTTGTTCTTTGGTACCCGGGGCCACGGTGGCTCAGAACCGACTGGATGGCAGCTAAGAACATTCCTCTAGAGCAGCGGTTCCCAACCTTCCTCAGGCTATTACCCTTTCATACAGCTCTGCACGTTTTGGTGACCTCCCAACCATAACATTACTTTTGTTGCTACTTCATCACTGTCATTTTTCTACTGTGATGAATTGGGCGACCCCTGGGAAAGGGTCGTTTGACCCCCAAAGGGGTTGCAACCACAGGTTGAGAACTGCTGCTCTAGAGAATCTTGACAAAGACAGCTCGGGACACGTCTCCCAGATACGACACATACTGACTGAGTGGAGAAGGTATATCCCATTGATCATGAGCTAAAGAACTGCAGAAATGCATTTTGGCAAGAAGCGAGAGCCGAATTTCTCCTAATAAAACTCCTGTCTCACTTCCATGAAACAGGTGTAGAGTGCAATCGATAGATGTATTAATTCTAGTTAAAAAAATGAAAGTACCATCCGTTTTCACTGGCACTTTGGGAGGGGGCCTGCTACTGAGCAGATATTTCCCTCAATGTGATCCTCCAGGACACACTACGGAATCACGATATCACTTAGTAGCCCAACTCAGAAGACTCTAACTAATTGCTATCACGTGGATTCCGACTCAGAGCAATCCCACAGAACAGAGTAGAACCGCTCCTCTGGGTTCTCTCCTGGGGCGGAAAGTCTCATCTTTCTCCAACAGAGGGGCTGTTGAGTTGGAATGTCTGACCTTGCATTTAGAAACCTAACTTGTAACCCCCTACGCCACCGGAGCTCCTTATTTTAGTGCCCGGTGTCTTTCCATGATAAAATCTGAAGAGCCTGCCATTCCTTTCGATGTCTGAAGCTCCTGAGAGTACGAGAAGCTGTCTCCAAAGATGGTTTGAAGGCCCTGTCTGCTGAGAGTGGGGCAGGCTCAGCTGATTGCCTTCTAAGCCTGTGACTTCGCAGGCACCAGAGTGGTGGCTTTCTCTGCGATCACAGAGCATTCCTCTCAGGCCCCACAGTCCTTCTCCTCCCACAGTCTAGTCCAGGTGACCATAGTATAGACATGGGGGTACAGGGGATTCAGGGAAAGGAATCACCATTCCCAGGGGAAAACATCTCCACATGTGCTGGGCGTAGATATGTTCCGTGGCACCTACAACAAGCTATGGCACATACGGGGTTTGGGAAAATAAATCAAACACTCTATGAACCACCGAGCACATTATATTATATGAATGCACAACACATACGAAAAAGTGCCAGCATAAATCAAAGCCACAGAGGACAGAAAACACTCATATCAACAATGAAAACACCACAGTACTTTGTTTCCCATTCAATTAGTCAGAAGCCTATTAGTTGTGGGTGAAGAATGGAAATGCAGCTCCGCCACCAGAGGCAATCTAGCCGTTAACAAGCATTGACACACAGAAGGTGTTTGATTGTGCGGTGTTAGGAGTTGTGCTGGCTTCTTTACTGATCCCACCAGGTGTCAAGGAACCAGGAATCCCAGGCATACTTCTATTGCTCCCAACCTTCCAAGGAGAAGAGACTGTCCTCATTGAAGTTCTAATATTGTGATCATGTTGATTCCAATTCATGGTGACCCCAGAGTTCCTGAAGGATTAGGTAGCTAAAATCTTCAAAGCAACAGAGCGGCAGGTTTTGTGTCAGTGGTGCTGCGAGGTGAGTTCGAACCACCAACCTTTAGGTTAACAGTCTGTTGCCAACTGTTTGTGCCCCAGAGAACTATAGCAGTCCTAGAGTTACCATCATCAGTCAGGCATGGCTTCAGTGCACATTCTAAGCCTGTCACTGAGACTCAGGGACAGAATATGCTGTGTAAACGTTACCCGGATCTGTAGTGTAGGTAGGTCCCCCTTTGAAAAACACTGATTGAAATTGGGGAAGGGAGCAGTTTCCCAAAGGAAACTTAAAAAAGGGAGAGCAAAGTAAAAAAGGTTTTTAGACAGGCAAACAACAAATATCCATTTAAAATACCAACATTCAGATGGTGTCCTGTACATTGGACTTGGAAAAATCCAGAATAGTCTGGCCCGCTCGGTGGCCTCTCTGGCCTTAAAAGATCCAAGACTGCATTCATTCACCCGAAGGTACAATGTGCACCATTTATTTATTCAGCAACTATTTATTGAGGACCACCCCCAGAGTGAGGTAGTAGAGCACAATGGGAAGCAATTTAAATATGATGTGCTGAGAGATAAAACGGAGTGATAAGAACCACTCTTGCTAGCTGAGTGTTCACTAGAAGCACTGTGGTAAAGTTGTTTACGTATTTTTTAAAGGGTGTTGTGGGAACACAGAGGGAAAACTGGCAGACCTGGGTGTTCATAGAATGTTTCCTTAAAGTGAAATTGAAGCTCAAGTTTGACGAACAAGTAGAGGTTTAACTAATCAAGGAAAAAAGTTGGGTTCTTCAAGCGAAGGAAAACAGCACATGCAATGTCTCCAAATGAAAAAAGTACAGTGTTTCACAGGAACAGAGAGATGTATAAACCCATATCATTTATTAATATAGATATCCTTGAGGGCAAGAACTGTTTCATATTTAGCTCGCTTTGTGATCCTCAACAGATCACTTTAATTCTCCAAGTCTCCCTCACAAAGTTGTTATAATATTGTATGTGAAATACTTTGTAAGTTTAAAGTCACCACTGGAAAGTATGTATAGAGAAAGATGTATATAGATTCATAAAATCCCCAGTGATTTTGGAAAGCTGACCCGTTCTGAATACAAGACCTCAAGAAAATCATGCTTCAGCTTTATCGTGTCTGTATGGTCATTGTTATGATTAATTTTATGGGTCAATAGAAGTAGAGTATGGTAGCCCAATTGTTTCACCAAGATGTCTCTTTGAAGATGTTTTGTAGGCTAGCATTTAAAATAAGTTGACATTACGAAAAGGAGATGAATCTTGATAATGCATGTGGGCTTTATCTAATCCATTGAAGGGTTAAAGAGTCAAGTTCAAGGTCCTCCCAAAGCAAGAGGATTCTGTCTCAAGACTGTAGCATTGAAATCCAGCTTTCCAGCCTACCATCTATATTTCACACCTGTCAGCACCCACAATTGAATGATGTGAGCCATTTTCTTTTGTTTTAATTATACACGTATATATTCCTGTATCTATACATAGAGAACCCATTGCTGTTGAGTTCAACTGTTGGTGACTCCACGTGTATCTGAGGAGAATCGCTCCATAGAAGGTTCGATGGCTGTAGATTCCCGGAGCTTTCTTCCAAGAAATGAGCCCTGATTGTGCTATCGGGTAACCCACCAGCCACTCAGTGGGAGAAGGATGAGGCTCTCTGTTCCCACAAAAATGTGTAGCCTCAGAAACTCTGTGTAGAACCACTCCCTTGGAATTGGCTTAACTGCAGTACATGGTTTTCCCAAGAGACCTCTGAGTGGATTTGAACCACCATCTTCTCAGCTTAACCATTTGTACCCCGGTACTCCGTATACACATAAACAGTCTGCTTCTCTGGAGAACTCGGACTGCGGCAGTCAGCAAAGGCCTCCCCTTTCTTATTTGAGAGTTTAAACTATCGTCTCTACCTGGGGGAAGCCAGGGGTCGTGTCCTCTGCGTCTGCAGTCGGAGACTCCTAAACAGGAGTGGACAGCACTCTCTAGGAAAACGGTGCGCGTGTTGAAAGAACACAGGTTCAACATGGTGTTGTAGACGCATTCTTAGCAGAGGGAGTCCGCCGTTGGAAAAGCATAGGGAGGAGAGGTTTGAGTTTTAATATTCTAAGAATATAATCAATCACCACAACAAAAACTTGCCTGGGAAATACCTGCAAGCAGAAAAACTACAGGGCATGAAGTGAGTATGGAAGCTGATGAATTATGAATCTATGAGAAGAAGAGGAAGTTGTTTGGGGAGGCTCACTCTCCAAATGTCAACATAAGGTATGTTTAAGTTGTAAGCCTGGCCAGAGTCATGAATAATCAGTTTGTCTTGGAGAATTCTGGGATTATAAACAGAAGGATACAAAGAATTGTCCAAGGTAAATATTGACAGGACTAAAGAGGAACTAGAAAAACTTTTAATGAAGCCAAAAATTCTGCATCGAAGGAAGATGTTTCACATTTTATAATAAACACTCATGTACACGAAGTTTAAGGCTGATGGGAGAAAAAAAGTCCCTTAAATAGGAAAATTGACTTCCTACAAAAGCTTTCTCAAATTTAAAACAGCAATATTATAAATTTTAAAGCTATTAGCATTAAAATTTTAAACCGTGCTATTTCTTAAAAAAAAAAATAGCAATTCTCTCATCCAGAAAACGATTGTCCACCAATAGGAAACAGCCATCTGGTTTACAATGTGGCAAATCTACACTGGTTTCTTCTCAACTCCCAGTGACCCAGAATCAAAGTGATCTGGGAGGTCCTTCCACTTCGGCAATGGCCCTCTGGCCCCTGCAATGACAATTCCCTAACTTGCTAGGCCGCATCCCCGTCCAGAAAAGCTACGAAAGTGCTTCACTGATTCGTCCAGGTACACACCTGACTTTCTCACCAAAGGATGTTCCAGTGGGGTAACCTGAAACTTAGAATAAACAGAAGCCCATTATTATTGCTTAGTGGGAGCGAGTGAAGGATCTTGTCAGCAGAACAGCACCATGGCAACCAGTTCTTCAAAGAGTTTTGTTGGTTTTTGGTTTTTTTTAAAAATCAAATAGAATTTCATCTGGAAACATCCCAATTACCCAATTAGACTAAGCTGCAAAGTCTTTTTAGAATAATCTCAGATCATAAGTGAGTGAATAGCTCAAAACCAAACCATTGCTTTCTGATAACTAAGAAAATGCAAGATTATTGGTACTATATTTTGGTAAAATGGCAGTTTTTTTTATTAGCAAGCAAGATGAAACCAGTTTGCCTTTCCAAAGGAGTCTCAGTGCTAAAGTAACATATGACTAGATCCCGTTGGGAGCCATGAGATATTGGTTTTCTTTTTCCCACTTAGCAGATGGGAAAACTAAGGAGCTATAAGTAGACTTCTCCCAGAGGGACACAAAAGCTGGGGTGGAGAAAATCTGGATTTCTCTTGCTGTCTTTTCACAGGGCTCCAAGTGTTTGAAAAATGAGGCCCACGGTCTAGCTCATATTTCTCCTCTCTCCCACCACCTGCTGCGCCTGGCCCAACGCTCAGCGCGCATCATCTGGACTGGCACAGCAGCTTCTTCACGCTGGGACTGGACACATTGAAGGAAGCACGGTCAGATCACAGACTCCCTTGTGCTGAAACAATCAAAGCCTCCCTGTGGGCTATAAAGAAAGTTCATTCTCCTACCTATGGCAGTCAAGGTCTCCTCAATGTCACAACTTGTGGAATTTTCCGCGACACCCTCACTGCCTTTAGTTCAACACTCCAACCATACCACACACTCTCAAGGCCCGGTTTATTTACTAAGATATTCTTCATCAACCTAAAATTAACTTCTCTACCTTGGCTTATTATCAAAGTCCCCCTCATGCCCCAAAACCCAGGTCCAGGGTGACCAATTCAATGAAGACTTTCCCAGTCCTTTGCATAGATATTGCTAAAACTTGAGATGATTTTGTTAAAGGATAGGGTACCCCCCCAAAAAAACAAAAAAGAAAATAGCTCCACTGGGCAGAGTTTTCATAACACCCATTTTCCTACTAGGTGAGCATCCAGCAACTTGCTCTGAGTTAGTGCACCCAGTGGCGTCACCTGGGAAGGTTCTCTCTGAGCCCAGTGAATTTTTTTAGGAAAAGCAGTTTCTCTTGAACCTCATTTTTTGTGATGGCTGATTTGAGAGACTAGTGTGCAGCTGGGAAATTTTGTTTCCTGATTGGGAAAAATGCCACAGACACTGTTGAACTCAGATGACTAGGACAGAGCTATGGGGAAAAACTCAAGTGTACAAGTTGTTTTCTCATTTCAAAAGTGGTGAAATTTTGATTGATAACAAACCTTGTTCTGGACGTCTATCAACTTCTCGAATGGACAAAAATGTTGACTAGCAGTACATTTGGAGTTTATTCCACCAGGTCAGACTGTTAATCAAGCTTTCTGTTTAGAGGTTTTGAAAAGATAGCATAACAGTGTGTGACAAAAAGGCCTGATTTGTTGCGGCAGATGGGGGACTGGCTTTACCACCACAACAATGCACCTGCTCACACGGCCATCCCAGTGCACCAGTTTTTGGCAAAAATCAGCATGCCTCCCCTGCCCCACACACCTGACTCACCTGACCTTGCTCCATGTGACTTCTTTTGTTTCTGCAAATGAAGAAGGACATGAAAGGACAGCAATTTGACAACTTAGAAGAGGAGAAGAAAAAAACAAGGGAGGTACTGTCAGCCATCCAAACAGATGAGTTTGAAAAATGTTTCCAAGAGTGGAATCACAGATTTTACAAATGTATTAAGTGTAATGGAGAGTAATTTGAAGGTGTTAAGGTTGTTTTGTAAAAAAATACATAGCTTTGAAAAAAAATCCCGGATTGTTCTGGGTATGCCAGGTTTGTATGCCAAGATTTTTCTGGGTATACCAGGCTCATATGCCAGGCTCCTCACAAAAGTACATCATTATTTCATCAAATCCTCACAACAACTGTCTAGGAGTATAACTCTCTTGATCCCATATCATGAGTGAAGAAACTGAAGGACAGAGAGACCATATATGCCCAGCATTATAGAGTTAGTAGGGATAGTATGGGACTGGCTGCACCCCTCAATTCCTTTGTGATTAAATGTCATACTTTCTTGGGGCAGTGTTTGCTCTACATTCTTACTGCACTTTGAACCTCATGAATGACACCTTTATTTCACTGTGCTTTCTTTTAAACTTGAGAGGTAATAAGCCTCTTTGTGCCTCAATGTCCTCATCTATAAAATGGGGTTAATCATTGATCAGATAATTTTGTTTTCTAAGCTGCTACATTTAAAAACCTGGCACTATGCCTGCCATGTAGTAAGCACTTAATGAATGTTACATATGAATTGACTAGACTACTAGCTCTTCATCGAGAATGTAAGTTCCACTAACTCTACACAGAAGAAGCACATCAGCCTCGGTGATCCAAGAATTGTGAATCATAAAAACTAAACTCAAAGTGAAGAAGAGTATTTGAGCCTGAATTCTGAACATCCAGTTTGAAGAAGGCTATGGATAACAGTGAATGCCCAAATCTCATTCACAACCCCCCACCCCAAAGTGGATTAAGCCTCTGGTGAATTCCCTCGGCCTACGGACCAGGGATGAGAAAGACCCTGTCAACAGGCAAAGTACATTGCAAGGCGGGTTACTGTTACTGTATTTAGGTCAAAATGTAACACCGTGTCATTTGATCTTCCTCTTTATCCAATCTACAAATTGTCAAACTTTTAAATATTTTATGCTTTGTTTTGGATTGAGGTTTTTCCTTCTGTCATTGCTGTTGGGTAGGGTGATGGTTACGGATTATGTCAATGGAGTCCAACCTGTCAATCAGGCCACAGCCTGATGATGCCTCCTGGAAAGTGTGTCTTTATTATAATAGACTCAAGGGACCCCACCACCATGATTCTCTACTGCTTCACCTTCAGCCTCATTGAGGATTCACTGGGACTCTATGTCCACCTCCAGAGGCAGGTTCATGCAGGCCACCCAAGCCTGAGCACTGTCAGTGCCCTGCCTTATTTCCATCAACCGAGGATCCAAACGATTCTGCACCCACCAGACTGTGATCATCCTGCATCCCTCTTTGGGTTTCTACATCATTTCCCTGCAGCTACGAGAGTCGGAAGAGGGCTCTGGCTAGCGTCAGATCCATGGACTTGAGTTGGACTGGGTTGGGCTGCTTTCTTGATCTTAAGTTACTTCTTGATATAAAGTTCTTATACATAGATGCGTGTCAATGATTTGGTTCTCCAGACAACTCAAGCAAATGCAGGGGGGTTGTTCATGTTTTGTTCTACTTTTTTATATGTGAACCCAGCATAGTTAAAGATAGAGAGACAACAAGTATATTCATAGTTTCCAAAGGACATGGTAGGGGAGGTTGGCAGGAAATGAAGAGCGAACAACCAGCACAGAAAGAAAAAAATCCTGGAATTGATCGTGGTGATGGTTGCACACTCTTATCAATGTGATTGAGCTATTGAATGATATGATATGTGAATTGAAAGCCAATGAAACTGTCAAAAATAAATAAACTAAATGTTTACTGTAAACTCCTCTTTCCAACTTACCTTGTATTCTGTACTCTCTATACTGCTTTGTGTATTTCAGGCACTCAATAAAGAGTTAGTTATCCAACTATTATTTGAATATGTTATTATTCATAGATACCAGGCTTCACTGTCCCTTTTCCCAACACTTAAGATAAAACCCACGATCTTAGTTCTAAATGGATCTCTAGACTGCACAACAAGGCTTATAGTTGGGTGTGTTAGTCTGGCAGACCAGAGAAACAAATTTATGGACACACATATGTGTATAAGAAAGAGGTTTATATACAAGAGCAGTTGAATATTGAGAAAATATCCCAGCCCAGTCCAGATCAAGTCCATAAGTCTGATAATAGCCCATCTGTCTAAGACCAATCTATATAGTCCTCTTCAGACTCACAAAACACAGGCAATGTCCTGAATACAGAAAGATCACAGGCCAGTGGGTGCAAAGTCAGTGACAATAAAAGCATCTCAGTGCTGGCAGGGGTCTCCAAGTGGCTCCTCCAGTTCCCAGGGCTGCATCAGGGTAGGTCCATGTGGCTCATCCTCAGGGATGTCTCACAGAAAGTGAGCAGAGAGAGAAGTGTCTCCCACCTCCAAGGAGGAAAAACAGAAGTTCCAGAACTCTCAGGAGAAGGTCATGCCCACACGGAGGCCTCATTGGTTGTATCTTGACAGGCCAGATTCCACCCCTTCACTCATAATCCTCTCAAATTGACACCAGATTATGTAACTACCACAGTGGGTGCTCTCATTCCCATTTTACAGATGAGAAAATTAAGCCTCAGAGATGCTAGGTAATGTGGTTACCAGCACACATTTAATAGGGGACAAAAGAGATTTTGCCCATGTCTCTGATTCAAAAATCCTTCCCATTGTACCAGAGTTTCCTAATCTGAAGGCAGCCATGTGCCTCCTTGAGCAGTTTGCCAGATTCCACATAATATATGAACTAATGTTTACTTAACATTATTTATATAATTTATTTTTATGCAAATAATTTTTGGAAAGAAAGCATTGTTATTGTTTTTAGTACTATAAGAGATTTTATTGGGGGCTTATACAACTCTTAAATTTATCACAATCCATACACCCACCATTGTGTCAAGCACATTTGTACATACGTTGTCATCATCGTTTTCAAAGCATATTCTTTCTACTTGAGCCCTTGGTATCAGCTCCTCATTTTTCCCCTCTCTCTCTCTCCCTCCCTCCCACATGAACCCATGATAATTTATAAATTATTATTTTTTAATGTCTTCCACTGTCTGATGTCTCCCTTTAGCCCCTTGTCAGTTGTCCATCCCCCTGGGAGGAGTTATAGATAGGTCATTGTGATTGGTTCCTTCTTTCTCTCACCACCTTCCCCTTACCCTCCTGGTATGGCTGCTCTCTATATTGGTCCCACTGAGTTTATCTGTCCTGTATTCCCTGTAAGTAAAGCATTATTTTTAAAATGGTTTCCATAGACTATTTTATTTTTTTAATGGTTTCCATAGACTAAATTACACTGAAATTCGATATGTACCCATAAAGATTCAAAATACTCATCAGTATTTTATGAACACAGGAAACATTATGGAAGCATTAATCCGCACTGCCCTACTGATCTCCATGCTCTTAGAGTTACTTCTGAATCCGGGCACTCCAGGGACGAGAAGCCTCTCCCCACTGCAGTATGGTCTACTGCATCCCACTTTTTCACTCAGCTCCGATGCTGATAAGACCCTCTGGTTTTTCACAGGGCATTCTCGGTTGCGCAAAGCTCAGAGAGAGGCTTCAGATGGCTTTTAAACACCTGCACACAAACTGTCAGAAGTGTGTGTGTGAGCCTATGAGCAGCGCCGCGCCTCAACCAGAAGCAAATGCAACATGCGGGAGGTGGGGAGAGAGAAATTAATTGAAAACTTGAGGCTGTCGAGCCAGACTGAAGAAAATCTCTCCCTGAGTTAAAGATCTAGGACATAATCAAGGAAAGTGGCTTCTAGAAAAGCTTGATTGGTTGATCGAAATCTCCAGTCATCCTGAAAATAATTGCTTGGAAGCAGGCGCTGGAGGGACCTATCAGGAAGCGCGCAGCCCATGCTGACAATAGAAGGTCCCCTTCAGCCCACCTCCCCCTTGCTAAGTCCCTAGCGATGATGAACGGACTCTGCTTAAGAATGTAGATTGTCTCGTTATTTTCTGCTCCGACATACATGCATGGTTTTTGTGGAAGTTACAGAAAGGGTGTGTGCTCTTTATCTCAGCAGCTTTGTCATGACCCCGCCAGTGTGGTATGACTATTCAACAAGACATGAGTGTGGGGATGAGGCAAAGCTACAAGAAACGGGACTGGGAGGGGGGGAGGGGGGAGGGGGGCTGAGGCAGGGCGGAGACATTGGCCTGCCTCCCCCAAATCAACTCCCAGGTGGGTCTTCCTCTGTCTTCCTTCCAGTTGTCCCTTGAACCCTAGCACCACAATAATTTCACAAAAACGCAAACATAGCTATATCTCTGATCAAGGCCAAGATCCCCAGTAACTCTCCATTGTTTTCATAAGAAAATCCATGTTCCCTAATAGGACGTACAAAGCCCTATTAGGATTTAGCCCCCTGCCTGCCTTTTCTAAAGCTCATCCCCCAAAAACCTTCCCTGCACCTGTCATGTTAGGTTCTAAAAGAAGTCCTCTTCACACCTCTGGTCCCTCCTGTGCTGTGCCTGCAGCCTGCCAACCCCACTTACTCCTCTCTTCACCACCCGGCCTGACTAAGATTCCCTTTTGCCTTTCAAGGTCTGTTCCTTGAGACCTTCTCTCACCAATCTCCCTAACCTGAGTCAACTGACTTGTGAAAAAGAAGCTTCCAGGCCCTTAGAGAACCTCTCCTCTTCCCTTCCTTGCTACCAGACTCCAACCCTGACTTTCCAAGACAGGTCCAATGCACATTCGACCCACCATCTGAAAGCGGCCTCTCCTGATTTCTTTTCCCTCGGCCCTCGCCGATCTCTAGCTTTCCTGCGTGCTGATGCTGTTTAGATCTGTACCTCACGTCTCATCCCCGTGCTTCCTTTCTTCTGCTCCACACGAGACTTGAAGAAATGTCTAAAGTTCCGAGAGGAATGAGCAAGTTCGTCTCTTCCAGGATTCTGGCTTAAAGAAAGCATTGGAAAGCTGATCAAAGATTTATGTACACAAACCCTCATTGCATTACTTTTATGATAACAACAGAAAGTGGAAATAACTTCAGTGTGCAACAGTAGGAGAGAGATCTGTAAAATATGGCCATTAAAAATATTTTGAAGACTACTTAAGGATGTGGGAAGATATCCATGAAATTATGTTAAGTTAAAAAGGAGAATCTAAAATTATATGTAATATGTGATCCTAGATTCATACAAGATTTTTTTTTTAATGTAGAAATGAGATAGCATGGGCTCCAGGGCCCTGGATGAGTTTGATCCTCTGACGTTGGGAATGATCCATAGCTGCTCTTTACCTCAGCTTCCTCATCTATATAACTGGGGCAACAATACCTTCCATACAGGATTATTTTGAAGTTTAAATGAGTCCATATATTTAAAGGGCCTGAAAACAAGTATGTGGCACAATTTCAGCGTCGACCACCTTTGTTACTCAAACCAAAAACACAAAGTCACTGCCATGGAGTCAATACTGACTCATTGTGATCAGCTGGAAGTTTCCCAGCGTAACTGTTTATGGAAGTATAAACAGTTACAAGCCTGTAACTGTTTATGGAAGTAGAAAGCCCAGTCTTTCTAGGCACTCAAAAAAAGACATGATTGCATCTTTGCCTTTTGGCTAAGATAAAGTGTGAAAAGACATGAAGGTATCATTTAGGGTGATAAGGGTCTAAGTCCTGTTTGTTCTTGTCTACATTTCATTTTTATCCCCCAAAACTCGTCCTCAATGAGCATATCAGTTTTTTAAATGTTGTTGTTGTTTTGCGGTGGTGGTTGTCAAGCGCATCAAATCATTTCTGACCCATAGCAACCTATGAACAATGGGGCTAAATACTGCCTGGTCCTGCACCATCCTCCCAAGTATTCCTATGCCTGCACCCCTTATGGTAGTCACTGTGTCAATCCATCTTGCTGTGGGCCTTCCTCTTTTTCGCTGCCTCTCCACTTGACCAAGCATGATGTCCTTCTCCCCAGACTAATCTCCCCTGATAACATGTCCAAAGTATGTAAGATGCAGTCTTGTCATCCTGGTCTCTAAAGGATTCTCTGACCATACTTCTTCCAAGATAAGCCGTTTGTCCTTTTAACAATCCATGGTACTTTACTTCTCTAGCACCACAATTCAAATGCTTTTGTTCTTCTTCAGTCTTCCTTATTCAATATCCAATTCTCTCGTGCATATTAGAGAATGGAACAACCATACATAAGAGGTGATTGAAAATGTGTCAGGCACACCTTAGTCTTCATAGGAACATCCTTGCTTTTCAATACTCTAAGAGATCTTGAGCATAATGCAGCATCTTTTTGATTGCTTGACTATTGCTTCCACGAGCATTGATTGTGGATTCAAGAAAGACAAAATCTTTGACAATTCCAAACTTTTCTCCATTTATTATATATTACGTAGTGGTACAGTTGTGGGGATTTCAGTCTTCCTTACTTTGAGTTGTAATCAATATTGAAGGCTGAAATCCTTGATCTACATCAAGTACTTCAAGTCCTTCAAGCAAGGTTGTGTCATATGCACATTGCAGGTTGTTAATAAGTCTTCCCTAAATGCTGATATATCAGGAACCAATCTCCACAGCGGATGAAGGTCCTAAGCAGCAGTTGAGTAAGTGAACGGGAAAATGATGAGACAACAAGGCAAGGCATGCAAAGGCTCACCTTTTCTGTGAAAACCGGAAGAAGAAACAGAGTGAATATATTCTCCAACAGGCTTATATCGTGGGACATGCAAGCCACATCACACACATCCACCACCGGAAGGGCGTATACTTGAGGCATACACATAAAAGGAAGGGTAGGTGCTAGGGGCATTCACAGGACAGGAAGACACCTAAGTAACAGGATGGCAGGTCCTAGACTTAAGATGGCAGCTTAGCCTTGGTTGTCCTAAGCTGGCTTGACCTTAGGTGTGCCTTAGTTCTCCAGGGAAGCAATCTATGATCAGGGTCAGAGGGGAGTGGGCTGTATTTAGGGTAGGCAGACAATAGGGTCTGATTGCTCTTAGAAGCAGACAATCTGCAAGCAAATAACCTTCAAGCTATAGTAAGCAACCATGTGCTTGCAAGAAACATCTTGAATGTAAAAAAAGAAAAGAGGAGAAAAAAAATGATTAGGGCAAAGAATGTACAGATGTGCTTTATACAATTGATGTATGTATATGTATGGACTGTGATAAGAGTTGTATGAGCCCCTAATAAATTGTTTTTAAAAAAACATCTTGAAATTGGCAGAATTTGTCCCTATGCATCCTCTTCCTAATTCTCAGCTTCCCATGCTAATACTACAATCTTCTTCATATAACCCAGCTTCTTTGAAGATTTACTCAGTATATAGATTTAATAAGTACGGTGAGAGGGTCCCCCCTGGCTCATACCTTTAAAATTATGCAGTGTTCCCTTGTTCTGTTTGAACAACTGTCTCTTGATCCAAGTTCAAGTTCCACAGGAGCATGTTGAAGTATTCTGGAATTCCCATTCTTCTCAACTCAATCTATAGTTTGTTATAATTCACACTGTCAAATGCCTTGACATAGTTAATAATCACAAGTAAATATCTTTGTAGTATTCTCTGTTTTCAATCAATATCCAGCTGACATCAGAAATGGTATCTTGTATTCCAAGTCCTCTTCCGAATCCAGCCTGAACCTCTAGCAGCTCCCTGTCGACGTACTGCTGTAAATGTTGTTGGATGTTATATCAATGGCATTGTTCCATAATTTGAGCATTCTGTTGGGTCGCCTTTCTTTGAAGTGGGTAAAAATATGGATCCTTTACAGTCAGTTAGCCAAGTAGCTGTCTTCCAAATTTCCTGACATAGATGAGTGAGTGCTTCCAGTTCTTCATCAGCTTGTTGAAACATTTCAGTTGGTAGCATCAATTCCTGAAGCCTTGTTTTGGGATAACGCTTTCAGTGCAGCTTGAACTTCTTCCCTCAGCACCACTGGTTCTTGCTCATCTGCTGCCTTCTGAAATGATGGGAAATCTACTAGTACTTTTTGGTAGTTTTTAAAATGCGCATGCCTATAATTGTGTCTCCAATTTAAAAATGGATTTTATTGTTTAGAGCAGTTTTAGAGCTACAAAGGAAAAAGGGTGCAGAAAATACAAAGAATTCTCATATGACTGTCTTCCCTCTGTAATTTCTTTTATGATTAGCATCTTACATTTCGATGGCATATTTGTTCCAATTAGTCAACCAATATTGACTCTTTGTTAGAGTTTTACTGTGAATTGGATGAAGGTTTGCACAACAGGTCAGTTTTCTGTTAAGGAAAGTCTTTAGTTTACAGTAGGGTTTATTTTGTGTGTGTTATCTAGTCCCATAGGTTTTGACAAATATATAGTACTGTATGTCTACTACTACAATATCTTACATTTTTAGTCAAAATGTGTGTGTGTTTCTAAAGAAGTAAAACTCTGTGAAAATTTTATTAATGTTTCTTGACTCCACATGCCCAGGCCTGAACCTGATCATACTCCCTACGTCTCTGTTCCCAGGAGCACAGCCCCTTGGCCGCTGGGATGAGATGGTAGCTATAAAATCTGGCTGTTAGAAATATAATCATTGGTGTCAAAGTGAAAATGGCCCCACCCCACCTTGGAGAGGTTGAAAACATCTCAAATATCAATATCCTCATCTGTGAAACAGGAAACAGTAACTCTTTTCTCAGAAGGTACTTGAAGGAATCCCTTGGTGACGCAAATAGTTAAGCACTAGACTATTAACCGAAAGTTGAGGCCCGTCCAGAGGCCCCTCAGAAGGAAGACCTGACCATCGGTTTCTGAAACACAACCTTGAAACTCTGGACACCGCACGCTCTGGGTGACTGTGAGTCGGAATTAAGTCGACCACAACTATCAGCAGGGTGGCTGTAAAAACAGGCTTCTGAGCCAGTAAGTTTGTACAGCAGCAGCCAGCCTCATCTTTCTCCTGAAGAACTAATGTTGGAGCCTTTTAGTTAGCAGTCCATCTCTGACCCAGAGCACACCAAGGCCCCTTGAAGAAGCACAGGCATAGTTTATAAAAGAATTCTGATGGTGCCATAAATTAAGCTTTGGCTTAACTAGGCAGGAGGGCCATTGTTCAAACTCACCAATTATGCAGAAGGGAAAAGACGAGGCTGTCTGCTTCCAAAAGAAAGATGAGCCTTTGTACCCCCATGAAGAGTTACAGTCTGGAAAACCCACCAGAGCAGTTCCACCCTGCCTGACCATTCAGGTTGTTATGAGTTAGAATCAATTCAATTATAGTGAATTTGAGTAAGTCTGCTTATAGTCTCAGAAACCCTATAGGATCACATGAAGTGTAATTGACTCAAGGGTAGTGTGTACGTAGTAGAGACTCAGGAAATGGCCATCATAGTTGCAGGGGCAGTGAATTATTTAATGTGACTCTTTTAGCCAAAGTCTCTAACTCCCACCAAATGACCTTTCCTTGACAAAAAAAACGAAACAACGTGATGGACTTCCCAGCCTATGAAGCAAAGTCCAGGAGGCTGGCTTGTGGAGTAGGGTGCCTCTGGGCACTTAATTGGGGAAGTTGGACTTGTTGACCTATGGAAGTGCTGTTGAGTATCTTTGAGCTGAGGCTTCCCGGAGGAGGGTGCCTCTGAGCACTTACTTCAGGAACTAGGGCTGACTGATCCACGGAAGTGGAGTTGTGTGTCTTCAGGCTGAGGTTGAGGTTTATAGAAATGGGGTTCCTTTATGTACTAAAATCAGGGCGCTGGGTTTGCTGGCCCACCAAGCTTAAGCTGAATGCCTTTGGGGCAAGGTTTATAGCAGAGTGGTATGCCCTGTGGGCATTTATTAGCAGACTCAGCAGAACTTTGTAACATGTCCTGATAAACATCTCAACTCTGAGCATTTCTCACTGGCATTCCAACTTATTACCCTTCCTAATAAACCCCATAATCGTGAATTTTGTCTGTGAGTTCTGTGTAGCCATTACAATGGATTGATAGTGGAGAAATAAAATAGCAAACATTAATTAAGACAACAGAACAGTCATTATCATAACTCAAATCAAAGCTGTCTCATTGGCACATGTGTAATGGATTGAAGGAGTTGAAGGCCAGGCTAACTTTGGTTTGAATCAGGACTCCAGTTCATATTTGCAATGTGGCCTTTTGGTTGGTCAGAGAAGGTCATCGTACCCTGAATCCCAATTATTCTCTGTCTCAATGCACTAGTTTCTGCCTCTGAAGCCCTTACCATCATTTCTTTTTAGTTGGTCTATGCTTTGGTGATCTTTGGCCCACCTTTCACTTATGTTGTAAACTCCAAGAGGGCCAAGTCTACCGCATCCACCACACTATCCCCAGTACCTATCACAATGCCTACTGATTACTAATATTTTGGTGAAAGAATGAATGTCTAAATTAGTGAATGGACCAAGAAATTATTGGAGTTGCCTTGTTGGTTGCAAAAATAAAATTATATAAGGTAGATATGGTACCTAACACATAGTAGGTGCTTGCTCAATGCTGATCTTTCTGTGGATCCATCAGATAAGCTTTTATCAGACCCATGCATTTTCTAAAATCCCTTTGACCGTCTGGACTGATACTGTTTGTGATACATCTTAAACTCATATCCCTTGTGCCTGAGCAATTTCTTGATAAAGGGAAATGTTTCACAGAACCGAGCAAGAGAATCTTTGAAACTAGAATTTTTATAGTTCACACTCCATGCATGCCAGACACAAAAATCACTTTGAGATGCTAATTGGTAACATTAAAAAAAAGAAGAAGAAGAAAAATTAAAGAAAAATGTAACAGTGGGCTTTAGCAGCCAGGAGAAGAGGTTCTTATCAATCTAACAATGGTTGTTATCCCAGCTTCTACTGATTTAATTCATTTATTAAGCAGAAGGAAAAAATAAAATAAATAGATGATTAAGATGTATAACGGAAATTGTTCTCAGCAGAGTGAGGTGACTAGAGACCATATGTCACCCAAGAACAAAGCCTCGGAAAATATTCAAGAAGAATGGACATGTTGATATGCAAGCTATTACAGATTATGCCTCATTATAAAAACATCACATTAGTATTGACAGGCATTATATACACATACTATTAAAATCACATCTAATCTTTCCAAAGGCGAAACAAATACCAAACTCACTACCATGGAGTCAATGCTGACTCATAGTGACTGCCTGTGAGTTTCCAAGACTGTTTATGGGAGTAGAAAGCTCAGCATTTCTATCTCGGAGCTGCTGGTGGTTTTGAACTTCCAACCATGCAGATCACAGCCCGAGAGCAAAGGAAAAGAAGGCAATATGGTTGGGGATGACAGGGTGGTGGAAGTGGGGAGCAAAATAAATTGTTGGCTAAGAATATTTGTACACACGTACCCAAGACAAGGCGTTGTGTTCCTAATATTAGCAAAGCAACTCCTCTCCCAGCAGCCTGTGTAGCTACTATTGTGTGTGTGGGGGGGGGGGGGTATGTGTGCGGGGAGGGGCAAGGTTAGTGGGAACAAGACGGAGCCATGAATGACACCAAGTCCCTTCCACCTTACAGCACGGGACCGGCAGCGAAAACGAGCTAACATTCCCTTCTGAAAGAAATGCAGATCAAAGCAAAGTGTGTCTGGAAGGCAAAAAATGTTTCACCCAAACAGCATAATTTACAGTTAAATCCTGCCGGAAACATGAACTCTGTATGCACTAGAGTGTTCAGCAGTTTGGGCACAAACCACTTGACAAAGTTAAATACATTCACCCCCTATCATGCTGCCATCACATACTGCCACATACTGCCTTCAGTCACACAGACCTGGGTCCTTCCGTTCTGCCGGAACCAGTCAGTACACAAGGTGCTCTGCAATCAGAAGTCAAGCACCAAAGTGTGGAGGTCAAAGATTGCAGGGAAACTGCCCTTAGTTCTGTCTCAGGTGGGCTCCCAGAGGGCATGTCACCAATCAGTGACAATAGTCCAAATGAACCTGGAGTCAATATCGCAGGAAGGCCCCCAAGTTCTTCCATCATTGTTTACGTGCATGTGTCTTGAGGAAATATGTAAGTGGTCTGAGGAGACAGCAGCAGTGGATGGACTCTGAGTATCCTCAGGCCTAACGAAGGACACTTCCTACCTCAGCTGAACTCTGCCATTTCCCCAGTGCACAATTATTGGGGGTTTTTTTTGTTATTGGATTGTTTGGGGTTTTTTGGGGGGAGAGGGGCGTTTATAACCTTAGAGCAGATGAGGAAGGAAATTCCAGAGGCCCCACCAAGACACCTCTTAACATCCAGAACAAGAAACCAATGTTACAGTTCTGTCAACCAAGTATATTTCAATTATATATTTGGAGACCCAAGAACAAACAACTAGGTAGATTCAGTGAACTTCCTATGAACTATCCAGAAAAAAGGATTCCATTTATTACCTGGTCCCTAACCATCCCACTCTAAAAAGAAAACCGTAATAATGTCTGGGGAAAATATTTAATGTCAATTCAAATCCTGGACCCAACATTTCTTGAAAATCTAGGCATACCTAACCCCAGAATACCCAAAGCAAATGGCCAGTACGTCTGTTAAGGGAAAGGCTAAGGTAAAGCAGGCCTCTCATAGAGCTTTTCCTCATGGGGATCCAATCTCTCCTTGAGTAAGTCAACCAGCTCCAGGCTCAGCAACAGCTAAAGTGCAGAAAAGCATCAGAGAAGAGCTCACAACACATGGAATCCAGGTCAGATAAACCCCTCAGGAACAGAAATGGGAGTACAGCGATACCAGGAAGGTAGGAGGAAGCTAGGGTAGGAGGAAGAGGGAACCTAGTATAATGATTCACCCCTACCCCCACCCCCAAGGTGGATGAACAACAGAAACATGGGCGAAGGGAGACAGCGGTGGGTGTAAGATATAATAATAATTTATCAAGGGGTTGTGGGGGGTGGGGGGGAAGGAGCTGATACCAAGGGCTCAAACAGAAAGTAAATTCTTAGAAAATTATGATGGCAACATATGTACAAATATGCTTGATACAATTGATGTAGGGAATGTTATGAGTTGGAAGAGCCCCAATAAAATGATTAAAGGGAAAAAAGTCCAGAAAATGGGTAAAAAATCATGACATCTTTATTATTTGTATACATTAAGCAATCCCCTTGCAAACTGCCTATTTATCTTGTCACTAGGAATACAATATTCTATTAAACATCTCCTAAGTGCTCTTCAAGCCCTGTCTTCTGACTGCTGCTCTGCCTTGGCACACATTACATGACACCTGCCTTGTGCTATTATTTGGAGATGCTGCCATCCCCATTATTATAGCTCAAACAACTAAACTCACTGCTGTCTAGTCTGTGTCAACTCATAGGGACCATATAGGACAGGGTAGAACTGCCCCTGTGAGTTTCTGAGACTGTAACGCTCTATGGGAGCACAAAGCCCATCTTTCTCCCAAAGAGCACTCGGTGATTTCAAACTACTGACCCAGCAGTTAGCAGCATAATGCTAACCAATACACTGCCAGAGTTTCTCACTATCACTATAAGGGAGCTCACTTCTTTCATAGCAGCTCTTACTGGTTCCCTGGCTGTAGAAGACAGCCTGTACTAAGCTTCTCAGTGGTATCTGCTCTTTCCTTATGAGCATGTTCTTTATTGCTTTGATAAAGCAGCATTCTACTGATGATTCTTTCATTGAAACCTATCAGATAATTGGTTTGTTGATCTTCCTCTGTGTACATCCAGTCTAACAGGTCCACTTTTCCAAACCTTTTGCTCACTTCCTCCGCCATCTTCCAAATAGTTTGTTCCTCTCTGCTTCGTTTGGTGAAGGCCATCGCTTTGTCCAAGGTTACAAGAAGCATCACAATCTATTTTCTGGTGCTCAATCCCATACATTTGTAGACAGAAAGCTGGGAGCTCTTCTTCCAACATCACTTAATGTTCGCAGTGTCTGGATATTATTTTTTAAGTGCATTACTAAAAGTGTAAACAGAAATAATATATATATATATACATATATATGTATATATATATATTCTTAACTAAAAAAAAGTCCTGTGTCTACAGAGGTGAGTCTCTTATCAGTAAACTCTTCCTTAGATAAGGTTATATTTCATCTCTCTTGATTTGGCACGCTCTCATTCCAGTCTGTCTTGGGATCTTGGGAGCCATTCCCTATAAAACAGACTCTGAGACACAGATTTGCACACAGGATGTTTACGGGGCCATGCTCTTGGGAACAAGCCCTATGAAAAGGAAAACGAAGCAAAATGGAGCACAGGAAAACGTTCCCTGCACGTGCAACCGAGGCCCCCGAGGATCCTGATCCAATGGGATGACGAGAGATAGAATGGCCCTTCATAGTAGTCCTTGACTCCACATGGGCAGGGTCCTGGGCCCCAGCTGCCTACAGGGAGGGGGCATGCTATAGGCAATTCAGATTCCTGTAGCAATTCCAGGAGATCTCACTCTCCCAGGAACTGGGGACATGAGTGCATTGGTCCTGAAAGGGAAATCATCATCTACTACAGAGCCCATTCAGATATAAATCTTTAAAACAAAAGTAAAAGCTTCAAAGGGCTAAGCTAACAATTTCACCTTGAGGAGAAAAGCAGATACTGAGAATTCCAGAGGTCTAGAATCATAAATTATGAAGGTAAACTATTTGAAAGGAATTTAAATACTTGATGTCTCTCTATAAAATAATGAACTCTCCTTTAAAAAGGTTAATTGCTCAAAGCACCATGTTTCTGTGGCCTCCATAGTATTGCAGCTTTCACAGAAAATGCAGAGACATGTGCTATTTTGGGCCTTGTGGAGCCAAGAACAAGAGCCGAGTCCGTGCAGTGGCACAAACAGAGGTGTTCATGTGTCATGCCCGATCATTCTGGGCTTCATGTGTTCCTCAGAGTTTGTGAATATCCTCATGGAGAAACCTGTATGCAAAAAGCTTCCAGCATGACACATAGAAAATACTTCCACATAAGAAGAAAATCTACACAGCAGCAAAGTCCCCAGGGAATACCAAAAATAGACTTTGGGGCCAGGGCCTGGCACTCCAACAGACTTGACTATAAAACACTCCTAAAAGCCAACAAACAGTCTTGAACTATCTACAATCTTTTCTTTCTTGTTGTGTTGTTTTGTTCTTTGTCATTGGATTGTTGTTGTTTTGTTTTATTTTGTTGCTTGGTTTTGCTCTGTCTTGTTTTTGTGCATGTTATTATTTCCACAGGTCTGTCTAAATAAGATATGTTGGATGAACAATCTGGAGGAGAAAGCAATGGGACCAACAGTTCTAGGAGGACATGGGAGAGGGGGAGGTGAGGGGAAAGATAGTGGTGTTAACCAATCTAGGGACAAGGGAACAAGTGATCCAAATCTGTGGTGAGGAGAGTTTAGGAGGTCTGGTGGGCATAACCAAAGGTAATGTAACCAAGAGGAATTACTGAAACCCAAACAAAGGTTGAACATAATAGTGGGACAGAAGGAAAATGAAAGGAAATGGAAGAAAGAGCTATGAGGTGAAGGGCATTTATAGAGGTCTAAATACAGGCATGTACATATGTAAATATATTTACATAAGAAGATATAGAAATAGATCTATGTGCATATACGTATAGATTCAGTATTAGGGTGGCGGATGGACATTGGACCTTCACTCAAGTATTCCCTCCAATGCAAGAATACTTGGTTCTATTAAACTGGCATTCCATAATGCACACCTTCCCGACACAATCTCTGAAGACAAAGTGGGTAAATAAGCAAATGTGGTGAAGATAGCAGATGGTGCCCGGCTATCTAAAAGTATAATGTCTGGGGTCTTAAAGGCTTGAAGGTAAACAAGCGGCCATCTAGCGCAGAAGCAACAAAGCCCATATGGAAGAAACACATCAGCCTGTGCCATCACGAGGTGTCAAAGGGATAAGGTATAAGGCATCATCAGAACAAAAAATCATATTGTGAATGAGGGGGTATGCGGAGTGGAGATCCAAAGCCCACCTATAGGCATTTTCTCATCCCCTTATGCAAAGGTTGCGGGGAGCAGATGAGTCAGTGTAGCAATGATGAAGAATACAACTTTCCTCTAGTTCCTAAATTCTTTCTCACTCCACCCCACTATCATAATCCCAATTCTACCTTGCAAATCTGGCTGGACCAGAGGCTGTACACTGGTGCAGATAGGAACTGGAAACACAGGGAATCCAGGGTGGATGATCCCTTCAGGACCAGTGGTGAGAGTGGCGATACTGGGGGAGTGGAGGGAGGGGAGGGTGGAAAGGGGAAATGATTACAAGGATCTACATATAACCTCCTTCCTGGGGGATGGACAACAGAAAAGTGAGTGAAGGAAGACGTTGGACAGTGTGAGATGTGACAAAATAATAATTTATAAATTATCGAGGGTTCATGAGGGAGGGGGGAGTGGGAAAGGAGGGGGGAAATGAGGAGCAATGTCAGGGACTTAACTAGAGAGCAATGTTTTGAGAATGATGGCAATGACTGTACAAATGTACTTTACACGATTGATGTATGTGTGGATTGTGATGCGTTGTATGAGCCCCTAATAAAATGATCTAAAAAAAGAAAATCTAGCTTCACTCCAAACTTTCTACCTAGCTGTGTGACCCTGAGCGAGCCGCTTTTCCTCTTTTGGCCTCAATTTTCTGTCATGGACTAAGGTGGAATGGGCTAAGCCAGGTGTTACCTATGCATGACGTGGACATACCTGCTCACATTTCTCACTCATTTGGTGACATCATTAATTTATGAAGATACGTTTCCTGCTGAACCTAGGTAAGAAAGGTAGAATCTTTCGCAACACAGTTCACTGGGAGATTATTAATTACTCAACATTGATACTGAACATGAAACCTACAAACCACTCTGGAATAAAGTCCCCTTTGTACATCCACAGATCATGATTGCTCACAGCTATGAGGAGAATCACAAGCCAATACAGCCCTTAGTGACTCCTGTAGAAAGATGTCCAAGAAGCACATGACATCATCAGCACAACCACAGGGCACCCAGCTGCTGAGAATGAGGTTCCAGATTGTGTGCCCCTACCATCTACTTTCACTAATGTCCGTCATCCTCTCTATTTTATGGCTTTGCTTCCATCTAAGCCTCATCTTCCATTCCTCTCATGTGAGACAGGGTTCTCTAGAGAACCAAAACCAGAATGCTAATAATATTATATATATTTATATAGATAGATAGATAACATAAGAAATAAACAGTTAATTAATCTATAAGGCAGTACAAATGGCTCAGTGCAACTCACTCCCGTGAGACAGTTGTGAGACACTGGCAGTCCTTCAAGTCTTGAGGACCACCGGGTAGTCCTCTGCAGTGCAATTCAGGCTATCCAGGCACAGGTAGCAAACAGCAAGGCAGGTCACCAACAGTCAACCAGATAACAGGGTCAACAGTCCCCGGCTCAAGAGATGTGAATTCCTATAGTGTGGCAAGGCAGGTCTTTGAAGAACCTCAAATTACAGTGACAGAGTCCATAGGTTAGGTGTCCCACAGGTAGTGTAGCTTGTAAATTGAGGCACAGACCAAGCAAGGCAGCCTTCCACTGGTCCGATGATCAAAGAGCAAGAGACAAGAAAGTCAAGGATCACTGAGTCATTGATCTCTCTGCCCTTCAATTAATCCCACATGTGTTCATTGGCGATGTTGGCACAAAAAGCATTAACTATCTCAATCCACCCTTTGCCAACTTGGCACCTGTACACAATTCTTTAGCCATATATAATTCCCAGATAATAATGAAATCACACTTATACTTAACATCAAACATCTATCATACATATAAATTAAAATACACTGAGTCAAATTGTATCTGATATATTATACATGACCAAAAGAAAGACATTCAATAAACACATATAAAGAAAATACACTGACAATCACAAACCTCCCTTTTGCAATTGATCACGTGGTCTTAACTGCTAGGTGGAACTACCTTCTTCTCCTACCCATTCTGTATTACCTTTGCCTTCGACAAGCACCTCAGTTGGCTGTGTTTTGGTTTTGTTTTTTTGCCTGGTGGGGTGACCCAGACCTTCATTCCTGAGGGGTCTGGGTCATTATAAGTCCTGTCAGGATTGGGTTGCTGTAATTTACCATTTACTTTAATCACAGGGTATAGTAGCACTAAGAGTCGGCCTACGGGATCTCCTGGATTCCAGCCATATCCTTCTTCACCTCCATATGTAACACCAGTCCAATTTCTCCTTGGTAATCAGGATCAATCACACCACTCAGTACAGTGACACTCTTCCTGACCTGTTGATCCAAAGGCAAGAGAAGCCCAAAGTGGACAGGGGACATTGTCAGCTTCTAGTTCAATGGAATCCATGCTGTGTTTCCAGGTGGGAGAGTTCCTTCCTTCGGGACCAGGACCTCCAGGCCTGAGGAACACAGGGTTGCTGGGACAGGAAGCAAAAATACTGCAAGGGGATCACTAGGAGTAATAGTGAGTGGTGCCACTCCAGCTTCCACCCCTTGGTTCCTGGACCCATGATTTCTGGCTATTGGAGATACAGCATCATATGTTGGCCACTGGATTAGAGTGTATACAACTTCCTGGAGATTTGCTTCAGCCCCACAAGTTGTTGCCACCTACTTGGCACCATAAATATGTCTTTAGGAGCCCATTTTATCAAACCAGCAGCTTTAGGAAGATGAGGAACATGATATGACCAGTGGATTCCATGGGCATGGGCCCATCGCCGCACTGCATTTGCTGTGAAGTGAGTTCCTTGATCTGAAGCAATGCTATGTGGGATGCCATGCCGGTGGATGAGGCATTCTGTAAGTCCACGAATTGTCATTTTGGCAGAAGTATTGTCTACAGGGAAGGCAAATCCATACCCAGAGTAGGTGGTGTCTATTTCAGTAAGAACAAAATGCTGTCCCCTCCATGATGGAAGTGATCCTATGTAATCAACCTGCCACCAAGTTGCCAGTTGATCTCCCCGAGGAATGGTCCCATATCTTGGACTCAATCTTGGCTTCAGTTTCTGGCAAATGGAGCACTCAGCAGTGGCAGTGGCCAAGTTAGTCTTGGTTAGCATAAGTCCATGTTGCTGCGCCCAAGCATAACCTCCATCCCCACCACATGTCCACTTTGTTCATGTGCCCATTGGGCACTAACAGGAGTGGCAGAGGAAAGAAGAGGACCAGTCTCCACAGTGTGTGTCATCTTATCCACTTGATTGTTAAAGTTCTCCTCTTCAGAGGTATCCCTTTGGTGAGTGTTCATGTGAGATACAATTACCTTTACTTTCTTGGCCCATTCAGAGAGGTTTATCCACATACCTCTTCCCCACACCTCCTTGTCACCAATTTTCCAATTCCCTGACCATCCAGCCAAGCCATTAGCCACAGCCCATGAATCAATATACAGTCTTATATCTGGCCATTTTTCCTGGTAGGCAAACTGAATGGCCAGGTGCACTGCTTGAAGTTCAGCCCATTTGGGAGAATTTACATTCACCACTGGCCTTTAGGGAGATCCCAGAAATGGGCTGTAGTGCTGCTGCTGTCCATTTATGAGTGGCACCTGCATATCCTGCAGAGCCATCCATAAACCAAGCATGACTCTTTTGATCTTCAGTTAAAGTATGGTAGGGAACTCCCCAGGAGGCCATAGGTGCAGACTGGGAGAAAGGAGGCAATGTGATAGGAGTGGAGACTGTGGGCATTTGAGCCCCTTCTTCATGCAACTTACTTTTTCCTTCAGGTCCTGCTTTAGCCTGATCTCATGTATACCACTTCCATTTAACAATGGAGCATTGCTGCACATGTCTAACTTTCTGACTCTGTAGGTCAGACAATACCCAGTTCATGATAGTAGTTCAGGCCTCATGGTGACTTGGTGGCCCATGGTGAGGCGTTCAGTCTCCACCAAGGCCCAGTAACAGGCCAACAGCTGTTTTACAAAGGGGGAGTAGTTGTCTGCAGAGGATGGCAGGACTTTACTCCAAAATCCCAATGGTCTACGCTGCGATTCACCAATAGAGGTCTGCCAAAGACTCCACACAGCATCTTTATCTACAACTGACACCTCTAGCACCATCGGGTCAGCTGGATCATATGGTCCCAGTGGCAGAGCAGCTTGCACGGCAGCCTGAACCTGTTGAAGAGCCTTTTCTTGTTCTGGGCCCCACTCAAAATGGGAGGCCTTTCATGTCACTTGATAAATAGGTCAAAGTAGAACACCCAAGTGAGGAATATGTTGCCTCCAAAATCCTAAGAGGCCCACTAGGTGTTTTGCCTCCTTTTTAGTTGGGAGGGGGAGGTGTGGGGAACAGATGAAATAGCTTATTCTTCACTTTAGCAGGAATATCTCAATATGCCCCACACCACTGGAACCCTAGAAATTTTATTGAGGTGGAGGGTGCCTGAATCTTCATTAGGTTAATTTCCCAACCTCTTGTACGCAGATGTTGCACCAGTGAAACTAGAGTCTTTGATAAATCCTCTTTGGTGGTCCAATCAGCATAATGTCATCAATATAATGCACTAGTTTGAAATTTTGTGAAATAGACAGATGATCAAGGTCCTTTCAGACTAAATTATGGAACAGGCAAGAAGAGTTGACGTACCCCTGGGAGAGAGTTGTGAAAGTGTATTGTTGCCCCTGCCAGCTGAAGGCAAACTGCTTCTGGTGGTCCTTTGAGACTGGTATTAAGAAGAAGGCATTAGCCAGATCAATAGCTGCATATCAAGTACCAGGAGAAGTATAAATTTTCTCAAGCAATGAAATCACATCTGGAATGACAGCTACAATTGGAGTCACCACCTGGTTAAGTTTACAATAATCCACTGTCATTCTCCAGGATCCATCTGTCTTCTTTACAGGCCACATAGGTGAGTTAAACGGGGATGTGGTAGGAATCACCACCCCTGCATCTTTCAAGTCTTTGATGGTGGCACTGATCTCTGCAATCTCTCCAGGAATGCGGTACTGCTTTTGGTTTACTATTTTCCTAAGCAAAGGCAGTTCTAATAGTGTCCACTTGGCCTTTCCTACCATGATAGCCCTTATTCCACATTTCAGGGATCCAATATGGGAGATCTGCCAGGTACTAAGTATATCTATTCCAATGATGCATTCTGAAACTGGGGAAATAACTACAGGATGGGTTCAGGGGGCCACTGGACCCACAGTGAGGCATACCTGAGCTAAAACTCCATTGATCACTTGACCTCCATAAACCTCCACTCTGACTGGTGGGCCTTCGAAACACTTTGGATCTTCTGGAATTAGTGTCAGTTTAGAGTCAGTGTCCAGTAATCCCTGAAAAGTTTGATTATTGCCTTTCTCCCAGTAAATAGTCACTCTTGTGAAAGGCTGCAGCTCCCTTTGGGGAGGCTAGAAGAAAGACTAATAGTATAAACCTTTGGTGATGTAGCAGGGTCCTCCTTCAAAGAGACCCAGCCTTCCCCTCATTCAAGGGGTTATGGGTCTGTAAACTGGCTCAGGTCTGGGAATTGATTGAGTGATCGTGACTGTCTATTCTGCTGTTCACTTGAACTAGCATTCTTCCACCTGTATAAATCACATAAATATTTAATAGGTTTCCCATCTATGTCACTCCTAGGGATACCGTGGCTAAATAGCCAATGCCATAAGTCCACACGAGACAGGTTGCTTTGGTTACTATGGAAACCTTGCTGTCTATTATAACCACGCCCACCCTGTCTCTGTTGATTCAGTGCTGACATCTGCCCTCTACTGCCACAGGGCCCAATTGTGGGCAAATGTGAGGGTTCGCTTAGGGCAGTTCCCATGATTAATCCTGGTGAACATAAAATAGCAATTACAGGAGTCTTAGGTGATGCTGGGGCCAGCTTCACAAACTTGTTCCTTATGGTTGTGGTGAAGGGTATATCCTCAGGACACCCCCTTTTGGGGTGTATGGGAATATTCTTATAGAGCCATTCCAACATACCAATTTCCCTAAGCTTTTAGATGCCTCCTTCTACAGTGTACCAAGGTAAGCCAGTTTCCTCAAATTGGTCTAATCTAGGCCATCTGGCAGTCCATGCTTCAGTGAACCAACCAAATAAAGAATTAGATCCGCTCTTAGCTTCTCCCACTAAGACACTGAAAGAAGAATCTGTGCTTACAGGTCCTATGTCCAGAAACTCAGACTGGTCTAATATTACATTTCATGCACCAGTGTCCCACACCCTTAGTAACCATTCCCAGGGATATCCCCTAGGCTTCTGATTGTATGTATTCAAAACCATGAGCCAATCTTTGTTACTATAGTGCACTTCTTGGGTAATCATCTCAACCTCACCTCTAGGAGCTTTCCGAGCCTTAATTTTAGTTACAGGTCTAGAGGAAATAATGGGTGGTAAGGTGTGTTTCACGGGTGATCTCAGCAATATCTTGTAAGGCATCTCCCTCAGGAAATGCTACAGATAAAACAGATACAGCACCACCTGGCATTTTAGCTCGATTTTGACTAATCTGCTCAGGTATGGGTTGTTTTGTTGATAGTGGATTTATACCTTCAGCTGGGAGGGGTGGATCTATTGACTGGGGTGAGTCAATTGTTTCTAGGGGCTCAATATCTTCCTCTTCTGGATCATCAGCCCATATGTTCCCATCCCATGTTTCAGGGTCCCAACTTTTTCCTATCAATGTCCTCACTTTGGTATCAGACACTGCTCTAGATCTGCAATTCAGCTGGCGTAATTCAGCCACTCGCATAATGAGACTCTGGACCTGGTTCTCAGCAATGTCAGCTCTTTTACTAGAGGAGAGAAGGCTCTCCTTTATAGCAAAGGCAAAGCATTTAAATCTGTTAGTGTGCACGCACCTGAGGCACGCTTCTGAGGCTCTGAGACCATCCCTTCCCTTAATCACACTCTCCCTTGAAAGAAGGACCAGCCAACCAGCTTCCATATACTTGTCATCCTGAAAAAACTCCTGGAAAATATCAAAGATATGATCATTCGGAACCTCTCCTTTAATCAGTACCTCATCTATCAGTGGTGATACTGTAGATATTAGCTTTGCTATTTCACACCGTGGATTAGAATGGGAGACTTAGCCATGACTTTGGGTGTAGAAATAGCATCATCAGTGCTGTTAAGACTAATTAGGCCGGAGAGCCAATTTAAGAAGCCCATATTTATAATTTTATTTCTCTAGAACCACTCTCAGTACCAATTATGTAGACAGGGTTCTCTAGAGAAACAAAACCAGAATGCTAATAATTTTATATATATAAATAGATAGTTAACATAAGAACTAAACAGTTAATCGATAAAGCAGTACAAATGGCTCAGTGCAACTCACTCTCATGAGACAGTTGTGAGACACTGGCAGTCAGTGTCTTGAGGGCCGCCAGGTAGTCCTCTGTAGAGCAACTCAGGCTATCTGGTTCAGGCAGCAAACAGCAAGGCAGGTTACCAACAGTCAGCCCAATGACAGGTCTGACAGTCCCCAGCTCAAGAGATGTAAATTCCAATGGTGTGGCGAAGCAGATTTTGAAGGAACTTCAAATTATGCGACACAATCCACGTTTTAGGTGTCCCACAGGTAGTGTAGCTTGCAAATTAAAGCACAGAACAAGCAAGGCAGCCGCACACTGGTCTGATAATCAAAGAGCAAGAGACAAGAGAGGGAGGCTCGCCGAGCCATTTCTCTCTCTGCCCTTCAATTAATCCCACATGTGTTCATTGGCCATGTTGGCACAATAAATGTTAACTATCTCACTGGCCCAATAAGAAAACCCTAAGTTGACATGGTCCTAAGGCAAATTCTGAGATCAAACTTTTAGACCAAGTGTTCAAGATCTACATTCATCAGTCTTTAAAAAAAAAAAACTGGGAGTAAACACTCAATTATTTCCACAAGTATCGTGAAGATCCAACACCACCCCCCTACCTTCCCAACCCTCACATGAACACCATTTTCCTCCCCTTCCAACAAATATAAAACTAGCAAGATGTCAACTGATCTATTACATAAGAGTTAGACCCTTTTGTCCTAGTCCGCTGTAGCCCCTGGCCCTCCCCAAGCTCCCCTATTCCCCCAGCCTCGCTTCGATCCTTCTATCACCGCACTCCTCTGGTTTTAAGTAGTTCATTCTGCTTAAGAAGGATTTTTGCTAGCCCAACCCTGTGGTTCTTAAAAGAATACGGTGTCCTCATTAGGGTCAATCTTTTAAGGCACTTCAACTATTTTGAAATGGTTAACTCTGTCCTTGTTCCCTGATTCATCAGTAAGGCTGCCAGATGCAATGTATCATTCAATAAGTCTAACCACTTGTCAGAAATAGTAGCTGAATTCCCCCTATTGCCAACTCAAAGCTTGATCTCTCAAAGCCCAGATACAAAAATACACTAAACTCCACTGTGTTCAAATTGCATTTGGAGATTTTTTTGCTGATAGCTGCCAGTTCCCAGGACCCAAAGGACTAAAATCAAGTCAGAGTTAATATCTCATTAGGTGAAAAGTATGACGGAATATAAAATGTCAGGGCTCGAGGGAGCCTCAAAGCTCACATCGTTTTACAAACAGGGATAACAGGCTCAGGAAGGTTAAGTAATTTACTCAGAGTCACACAGCAAATAAGATGGCAGTATGCAGAATTCTTGCCTAATAGATAAATCCTCCCACAATCTCTTCCCTGGTTCCCTCCCACTCCCTTGCTCCCCTAAGCAAACACACACGCCCACCCCAACACACCCACATGACCATCATCCTCTGTATTTCTGGATAGCAATAAGAGCCTACGAGAAGGACATCATGTTTGGTAGAATACAGAGGCAGGTAAAAAAGAGGAAGGGCCTAAAGGAGCTAGATTGATACCATGGCTGCAAGAATGGGCTGAAGCATGGGAGCAATTGTGAGGATCGCAAAGAATCTAGCAGTGTTTTGTGATGTTGTCTCTAAGGTCGTTATGGGTCAGAAGCAACGTGATGGCACCTAACAACAAGGAACACATGAAACGACATGTATTCCTCTAACTCTCTTTCAGCTATATTGATGGTATCCCCAAGAGCCGCTGCCTCTGCAGAAAAGTTGTGTTCCGGCTAAAGGAACTCCGTCACCAAACAACCTTATTATTAAGATTTACATATCGACTTCAGCCAAGGCCGTAGGCAGTGCAAACATAATGAGAAGGAGGTGTAAACTACTGATTCATGGAAGTTGGGATGCCAACAGGAAGTTCACCCTGGCCCCAAATACTTCCACCCGCTAACTGTGGTGTCTAAAACACCACCACAAGTATAATTCTTTGGGCTTCAAGCAAAAAGTTTGCATAGAGTTCTCTTCTGTGATATATTTACTTATGCATTTAATTTTGTCTTGACTAATTCCAGGTCACCGTAATAGGAATGGAGAAAAAGAAGTCCCAAGCCCTGCGTTCCTAGAACTTAAATCTAGTGGGGAGAGACTGCCAATAAACGAGTAAATCAGAGGGAATCCGGTGTGTTAAGAGTTGTGGTGACCAGCAAATTAGGGGAAGGTGCCAGAGTTAGGATAAGGGGTCATAAGAAGGAGCTCTCTGAGGAGGCGCCAATTGAACAGAGATCTGACAGAGGTAAGGGAGTGGTTATCTGGACATAGCATGTTCTAAGCAGAAACCACAGTGACTGTGAAGGCAATGAGGCCAACTGAGCAGAGAAAAACTGAGAAAGTGGCAGGAAATGATGTAACAGAGCTGGGTCTGAAGTCGGGCAGGAGGTGACAGCGGTCAAAAGAAGATCATATAAGACCTCACAAACTGTTATAAAGATTTCACACTGGAAGATGTAGAGCAAGAGTAGTAGCATTTGATTTCCTGTTAAAATGATCAGTCTACACAATGAGATAGCATTCACCCTCACTAGAATGGCCACTAAGGTGCTTTGGTGGTACAGTGGTTACAAAGTTCAACTGCTATCAGGAAGGTCTGAGGTTCGAGCCATCAGCTACTCTGCAGGAAAGAGACAGGGCCGTCTGTGCCTCCAAAGATTTGCAGCCTTATAAATCCTGTCGAGCAGCCCTCCTCTGTCTGAGAGGCTCTTTATGAGTCCAGATCAACTTGACAACAAAGAAGTTGGTTTGGGCTTTAGGAGAACTGCTACTAGAAAGGCAAAGGTGGGTGACTGGAAACTGGGAAGCTTCAAACCTTATGGGTGGAAATATACAATGATGTCACTGCTTTGCAAAATAATCTGGCAGTTCTTCAAAGGGTTAACACCGAGTCACCATATGACCTAGCAATTCCATCCCTAGAGTTGTATGCCCAAGAAAAATAAACACATCCTCATACAAAATTTTCTCCATAAAGATTCATAGAAGTATTATTCGCAATGGCCAATGTAAAAATCCAAATCTGTATCAACGGATAAATGAAAAAGCAAAATTTAGTATATACTTAAAATGGATTATTATTCAGCAATTAAAAGGAATTAAATACTGATACATGATATAACTCAGATGACCATTGAAAACATTATACTAAATAAAAGAAATACAATTATATAAAAACAACATATTTGACAAAATAATTTGTAAATTACCAAGGGTTCATGAGGGTCAGGGGAGTGGGGAGGGAGAGGGTAAAATGAGGAGCTGATGCCAGAGGCTTTTGTGGGGAGCAAATGTTTTGAGAATGATGAGGTAACGAACGTACAAATGTGCTTTATACAATTGATCTATGTATGGATTGTGATGAGTTGTATGAGCCCCCAATAAAATGATTTAAAAAAATTCCATTTACAGGAAATGTCAAGAATAGGTAAATCTATAGTGATAGAAATAGACTGGTAGCTGCACAGAACTACCAATGCATAGGGGTTGTCATGGTGGATTAAGCATTGGGTGGTTAGTCACAACGTCAGCAGTTCAAACCTGTCAGTAGCTCCCTAGAAGAAAGATGAGGCTTTTCTGCTCCCTTAACTCTTCAAAACCCCACAGAGCAGTTCTACTCAGCCCCAAGTGTCATCACGAGGCAGTGCTGACTGGAGGACAGTGTTTTTGGATGTGTGTTTTTGTTTTGTTCTCTTTTAGGGATCTGATGGCAAAGACTATGGGAAATGAGTACTTGCTAATGGGTTGTCTTTTCTTTGGGGAAGTGATGAGCTCATTGCTGACAAGTCCATTTCAACTCCTGATGCCCTGTGATTACAGAGAAAATCTGCTCCATCGGGATTTATTGGCTGTAATTTTCCCAAAAGGAGATCACCCAGTCTTTCTCCCATGGAAGGAATTCTAAAATTGCATAATTCTGTAAATAGGCTAAAAACAATGCATGTTTACTGGATGAGAAGTATAGTATGCTAATTATACATCTCAATCAAGCTGTTATTTAAAAAAGGATTCATCATCTGTCGGGATGCTTGGTAAGACTGTGAAGTCGCTAGAACAGAAAGATAAAAGGCAATTGGAGACTATTGAAAAGTCAAGTTGGGAATGATGGTGACTTTGACCAAAGAAAAAGTGATGAAGGTGGGAGAATTGATCGATGTTTATCTTTTTGATGGATGATTTGAATATGAAATAGAGTTAGAGGTTACTCTCAGGTTTGGGGCCTGAGTAACAGTTAGCATGTGCTGTGACATGTATAGTACTGGGGAGCACCAACAAACAGATTACTGGCATTGAGGGAGAGGAGTGTGAGACCTGGAAATCATCTTTGCATATCCATCGGAAAGTCATCCTGGGCTCCCATTTGAGTGGATGAAAATTGACCCTGGTTTAATTTGCAGACATAGGACTACTTACTACTAAGTGAGCAATGAGGGGTTGCAGTTTAAGGATTCATAAATTCACATTACTTTATTGCTCTGCTAGCATTCATTGCTCGGCTGGCAATTCTGGCTCCCACACAATGCTTGGCAAAATAGCATCCCCCAACTCCAGCTCACACGCACAGAGCCGGAAATCCCACAAGATTCACGAAGGATCCTTTGCTGTCAGCCTGTTGTCAACGTTTTCTGGGGTTGGTTGGTTGTGGTTTTAAAATTGCTCCTATTCTTGTTTTCTAATTACAAATGACTGTGGCTTCGTTACATCCTTATTAATTCAGTTTGTTGTGGGCTGCTTGATGCATCCTACTGTGTGTAATGGAGCATATTAGCATCAGGAGTATTTGGGGTCTATAATTTTCCAATAACTAGACTTGAAGGCATATATACACTGTGGTTCAACTATATATCATTCAAACTAATATTTTAAAGTGCACATGTTTTAATATATGTATACATTGCATATGTACATATGTGCACACATATATTTAATATATTATCTATGTGTGCACATATAAATACATATGCATATATATTTATATAACTATTATATTGTACCTCAAATTCTGGGCTTTTTATATTACTTCCAATATAATATCAACTTAGCATAATATTATTATTGGGTAATTTTTGGTGGTGTTTGGAATTGAATATAAGAAATCATGGGTATATGGCCCTAGTGTTCTCTTAGAAGATAAATAAGAGGTTTTTTTTAATAGGTTGTGAGCAATAATTTATCTGAATTTTCTTATTCTGTTCCACAGAGTTTTGAAGTTTGCACCATGCAAGGATCCATATCTCAGGAATTGGAGAATCTACAATTTGGGTATCAAGTGTGTGGGATGACAATTTAATAAAGGTTGCGGGGAATGGGGCATCCAAAAAAGTGAATTGCTGAGCAAGGTGTCCATGAAAAACATTTCAACTTCTTTGGGTTTCAACTCTGATCTATAAATTGGAAGAAAATGCATCCATCTCACAAAGTTCTAACCAGATTAACTGAGACAGAAAAGGTAAACTGCTTAACACAGAAAGAGCACATCACATACTCTGTGTTTGATCAATGTCAGTATTCTTATTGCTAGAGTTGCTAGTATTCTATTGGATCAGGCAGATGAATGAGCTGATGCTCTTCTAACAAACACACACAGCCCCTTAAAAATTGTTTTTGCTATCTCAGTGGCAAACTCTTTATTTTTGAAAAATTTTATTGGCATATTTTTCACAAGTCATACAATTCAATTGTTCGACCTTTTAAGAAGAGTTGTACAATCATCACCACAGTCAATTTTATAACATTTTCTTTGTTCTTGTCATCATCATTATTAGCTCCCCATTTCCCACCCCTGCCACACCCCAAGGAACCATTAATCCAGTTGCTGCCTCTATAGATTTATTTCTCCTGGAGTTCATAGACAGAAAAACATTTCTAAAAAACTTATATTAATAAAGTAAAACAGAGAGAAAACCTCAATTGAAAAGAAAGCAGAAAATATGAAAAACTAGGACACATTTAAAATGGATCAAAAAGGAGATCAACTGATAAGATTACATTTTAACCTCACTGCATCTGCAATAATCCACTTTCCATTGCATTCGTCGTGGTAGCAAGGCCAATCACATCTCTGGTCTATGGTCAGAGAGGATTCACTCAAAGCTTCATCCAAGTGTATGGCCTTTCGCTTTCTTTTTTTAACTGAACCAACTTTGAAGAGGGAGATCAAATGATAAGACAGTACATTTTAACCTACCGACATCTGCCATGATTGACTTTTCTCTGTTCTGTCTGATCATAAAGTTATTCATAGCCCTCCGCTAGGGTCACCACAGATTCACCAGAGACTTAATCCGTGACACAGGCCTAGATCTTATTTTCTGTTGTAACAACAAAGAATTATTTTTTGATTCACTGCATATCCATTGTAGGTCATCTGTGGCTCTCTCAAGCTGTCTTTACTCCGGGGCATAAGATGAAGCACTGGGACAAAGGGAGTAGAGATACGGACTTCTAATGCTTTTGTCCAGGAGTGATGCAACTCTTCTGCCTACATGTCACTGACTAAAGAAAATCAGATGCCCACTCATTCCTCATTGACTGAGGTAGGAATGTATAATGCTTCTGCAGAAAAGATACCACAAAGAAACCCGAATAGTTGCTGGATGAGCAGTCATACCGAAACCATGCTTAAGAATTAGACAGCGAACTTGTCTAAGAATTTATCCATGGCTTGTTCATAGAACCATGAGGGAAAAGAAATGAGGTCTGGGGTTTTCTTACCAAGGAAACAGTCTTTAGTCTCATTTTCTTTAGACTTGGAATGAACACAGCTTAACTACCAAGATCAAAGGCCCTTGCCAATGCAATCCAAACTGTGGTTTGAAATGGTCATGGATTAAATTGTGGCCTCCAAAAATATGTGTCAACTTGGCTGGGTTGTGATTCTCAGTGGTTTGGCAGTTATGTAATGATGTAAGTGGGCAATTACACAATGATGCAATTATCCCCCACAATGTGATCTGATGTGATCGCTAAATCAATTCTAAGGAAGTAGGAGAATATTCAACACCCTCAATCAGATCAAAGCCCTGAATTTATGTAAGAGAGTTTCCTGGGATTTGGCCTGCATCACCTTTTATTTTACAACAGATAAAAGGAAAGAGTAGTGAGCTGAGAAGAAGGAACCTCTTTGGAACCAGGGTCCCTGTGCTGAGAATCTCCTAGACCCAGTGGAAAAGTTATGCCAAGACACATGGAGATTTTCAAGCAATCCTGGGCCCACAGATGTTGAGACAAGGACCTTGCCCCTGAGTCATCAGAGAGAGCCTTTCTTGAGAGTTAGACACTAGATTCAGATATCTAGCCTCCTAAATTGTAAGAGAACTCATATCTGTTTAAATGATTCACTACAGCAGCATTAGATGCCCAAGACAAAAAATAGTCTTATTTCACTACAGCAGCACTAGCAACCAAGATAAAAATAGTCCTAATACAAGTATATTTACAGCATTGAGTCATGTTTCTCTTGTAGGTAGAGATTCAAATATGATATATCCTTTAGCTAACATTTCACAAGCACTCAGAGCAGTCAGTTCAGATTGTCCTTGCTGCTAGGACTTCATTTTCAAAGATGTTCTCTCCATTCCCAAGGTAGTCCAACATTTTAAACAATGTAAGTTTTTCTGCAGCATCTAACCTATACGGTTCTTTCCATTTCCATTTTGTTCTCCCCTTGCTTTCTGAAAAAAACAGAATTTTCTGAACCATCAATGTCCTCAAGAAGTAAGTTGAGGATTGATTCTTGAGAGTATCAAGAAAAGTCAATACGATTCATACTATTTCCTCAAGTTGAATTTACAAAAAGAGAACAATGTCTACTCTCAGTGAATTTGTTTCTACGTTCATCAAGCATCTCTATCAGTTCAGAATGTACAGACAGTAGCCAGAAAATCAAAGGAAGGATTTGTTTATGGGAAAGCTGGAAGAACCCTAACTGAACCTAGAGAAAAGACCTAAATCTAGATCACATCCAAACTTGAGCTTCATTTATCGAATGCAGAAACATACTCATGGCAACCCTTCCTCAAAGGGCACTCAGATGCAGACCTACATTGAATTACCAATAACTTACGAGTCTTGGCATTTCCTAAGCACAGGTGAGTGCGGAGATGGCTAGCACAAGTCCCAAAATTGGCCAGCAGTCTTGGAAAGTATGGTCAACACATGAGGTGTTGCCTAGACACCCTGACCCTGCCTACAGGAACCTGAAATGGTCTTATTCACCTCCTGTGGTAGTTACATAATCTGTTGTCAACTTGAGAGGATTAAGAGTGAGGGGTGGAGTTGAGTCAATCAATCAGGTGGCAGTTTGATGAGCTCATTAAGAGGGGCTAAGAAGATAAATAACTCGGTAGAGGTGAGATACTCCCTGTGAGACATTCTGACCAGAAGCCACATGAAGCTGCCCTGATGCAGCCAGAGTACTGGGAGCTGGAAGATCCATGTGGAGACCCCTGCCAGCACTGAGATGCTTATGATGCCACTGCATCCACAAGACTTCCCACCCACTGGACTGTGATCTTCCTGCATTCGGTGTCATTGTATGTGTTTTATGAGTCTGAAGAGGACTTTATAGATTGGTATGGGATATATGGGCTAATATTGGACTTATGGACTTGATCTGGACTGGGCTGGGGCTGGGATTTTTCTCAATATTCAATTGCTCTTGTATATAAAGCTCTTTCTTTACACATATGAATGTCTATGAATTTGTTTCTCTAGTGAACCCAGACTAACACTTCACTTATGCATGAAATTGAGGCCCAGGGGTGTGTGGGACGGGAACCTGGTTATGCAATGTTTAGATATTTTCCTGCTAATCAAAATGTCCATAGGTTGACCCCACCAGCACTCGAGGGGAGAAAGATATGTCCGTCTTCTTCCATGAATATCACAGTCTGGTAATCCCTATCGGGCTGTTCTACCCTGTCCTGTAGGTTCACTCTGTGTCCGAATCAACATGGTCACAATAAAGGGTCTTGGTTTTAGTTGGAGATAAAGATACACTAGTGATGAGCTAAGAACTCTGGTGGCTCATTGGAATTGTTTTGGCCTGCAATCCACAGGGTCAACAGTTTGAAACCAGCAGCCACTACACAAGAGAAAGATGGGACTTTCCATGCTCAGGCAAAACTTATAGTCTGCGAAACTCACAGGAGACATTCTACCCTGACCTGTAGGGAACAGTTAATACAATTCATACTATTTCCTCAAGTTGAATTTACAAAAATAGAAAATGTCTACTCTTGGGCAATTTGTTTCTACATTCATCAAGCAATTCAATCAGTTCAGAATATACAGACAATAGCCAACAACTCAAAGGAAGGATATGAGTCGGAATCCATCCTATGGCAGTGCATTTCTAAATCTTCTGCTTCAACGAATGTTGTTGCTGTTAGGTGCCAACCATCTGGATCCGGCCCATCATGCCCCTATGCACAACAGAAATAAACCCTGCTCCATCCTGCCCCATTCTCTCTGTTGTTCCTGTGCCTCAGTGCATTGTTATAGTTACTGTGCCCATCCATTTAGTCAAGGGCCTTCATCTTTTCCACACCCCTCCACTTTCCCTCCTCTTCTCCAAGGACAGTACTCTCCTGACAATATGTCCAAAAGATGTAAGATGAAATCTTACCATCCTTACCTCTAGGGAGCACTTGGGCCATACTTCTTCCAAGGCATATAAGTTTGTCCTTTTAGCACGCCATGATACTGAATGATATTATTCTCCATTACCAAAGTACAGATACATCAATTCTTCTCCAGTCTTCCTTAGTCAATGCTCTTATTCAATGTATGAGCTTTTTCAAACAACTGCTGTTCCTGCGCTACTTACATAAACCATGACAGATCCAGATGCCACTTCCTATTTTATTTACACAGTGTTTTAAATATTAAATTACTTTTTGACAAGTAGAACTTAGCCTTTTTCCAAACAACGACAATTGTGAACTCGTGGATTTGAAGTGATTATTATATTTGTTCCCGGTGTACATTAAAGGATAGAATTATATAAGTATTCATGTATTTTAAGTGAGTTCACAAACCCCTAATATCATACTATGCACTGCCAGTACTGCACATACTGCTCTTGGGGAGATCAACTTTGCAACTTACTGCTTCCCCTTAATTTGATTCACCTGAGTCTTTGCAATGAAGGTGATTACTTTGTCATTTCTTGCAGTCCTCCTTTAGCCATAACCTGCACACAAGCCCCACTGCTTGTATGTCAGTTCGTCACACTGTGGCGGCTAGTAGGTTGCTATGAGGCTGGAAGCTATGTAACTGGCATTTCAAAGGCCATCAGAATCACCCAAAGTGAGTAACTTTCAGCAGAACTTCCAGACTAAGAACAGGCTATGAAGAAGGAATAAGCTGTCAGCTTCTGAGGAATTAGCCGTGGAAAACACTTTGGATAGAATCAAAACATTGCCAGATACTGAAAACTCAAGAAAAGAAGCAGAGCATTGTTGGAGACAGTGCCACAAGGTGAGTCCCTCAGGTTAGAAGGCACTCAAAATATGACCGAGGAAGAGCTGCCTTCTCAAATAAAGTAGACCCTAATTATTAATGATGTAGACGAAGCAAACCCAGTGGGAATAAAGCCTTCAGGACCTTCCGTTGCTGATAGGTCATAACTCAAAATGAGCAGAACCAGTTGTAAGCATCCATTAAAAATTGTGACTTGGAATGTAAGAAGTATGAATCGAGGAAAATTGGAAGTTTTAAATTATAAGATGGACTGCATAAAAATCTACATTCTGGGGATTAGTGAGCTGAAATGGACTGGTATTGGCCATTTTGAATCAGAAAATCATGTGCTTCACTATGCTTGGAAATAAATTTAAACAACCCACAGGAATGGCATTGAATTCATTGTCAAAAAAGGACATTTCAAAGTCTATCTTTCAGTACAATGTTGTCTGTGACAGAATTATAGCTGTCACTTTCAAGGAAATCCAATCAATACAATGATTATTCAAGTTTATACACCAACCACAAAAGCTAGTGATGAAGAAGTTGATGAATTTAACCAATGTCTTCGGTCTAAAATTGATCAATAATGAAATCAAGATGCTTTTATAATTATTGGTGATTGGAATGCAAAAACTGGAAGCAAAGAGGAAGGAACAGAAGTTGGAAAATATGATCTTGATGATAGAAATGAAACTGTATATTATGTGATAGAATTTTAAAAACCAACAACTTCTTAATCTCAAATACTTTTTTTCAACAACACAAAATATGTGGTATGTTAGTCTGGGTAGACTAGAGAACCAAATTCATAGACACTCAAATTTTTATAAAAAAAGAGGTTTTATATATATATAAGAGCAATTGAAAATTGAGAAAACATCCTAGCCAGTCCAGATCAAGTCTATAAGTCCAATATTAGCCCATATGTCCGAAGCCAATCTATAAAGTTCTCTTCAGACTCACACAACACATGCAATGATGCTAAAGGTAGGAAGATCACAGGCCAGTGGATGGGACGTCCTGTGGATTCAGTGGCGTTGTAAGCATCTCAATGCTGGCAAGGGGCTCCACATGTCTCCTCCAGCTCAGGGCACTAATGTAGTTTCATGAGTCTTGTCAGTTTCAATGTCTCCTCAGAAGTCAGTGTCTAGCTTCCAGTGAGTGATTTATCTCCAAATGAGGTCATCAAGCTACAACCTGATTGATAGGCTAGACTCCACCCCCTCACTCAATGCTTGCAAATGGACACCTGATTATGTAAGTACTACAGTAAATAATCAGAGAAGCTGGCTTATATGAAGAAGAATGTGGCAACAGGATTAGAGGAAGGCTTATTAACAATCTGAAATATGCAGATGACACAACCATTCTTGCTGAAAATGAGGAAGACTTGAAGCACTTGCTGATGAAGACCAAGGATTGCCGTCTTTGGTATTGATTGCAACTCAATGTAAAGAAGACCAAAACACTCACAACTGGACAAAGAGATGACATCATGATAATGGAGAAAAGATTGAAGTCATCAAGGATTTTGTCCTGCTTAGATTCACATTCAATGCCCATAGAAGCAGCAGTCAGCAGATCAAAACATATATCACATTAGGTAAATCTGCTGCCAAAGACTTCTTTAAAAGTTGAAAGACAAAGATGTTACTTTGAGGACTAAGGTGTGCCCAAATCAAGCCATGCTATTTTCAGTCACCATAAATACATGTCAAAGTTGACTATTGAACAAGGAAGACTGAAGAAGAGTCGATGCATTTGAATGATGGGACTGCTGAAGAGTATTGAAAGTGCCATGGACTGTCCCCCAAACAAACAAGTCTGTCTTGGAAGAGATATTCCCAGAATGCTCCTCAGAGACAAGAGTGGAAAGGCTTAGTCTCATGTCCTTTGGACATGTTGTCAAGAGAGACCAGTCCGTGGAGAAGGATGTCATGTTTGGTGACGTAAGAGCACAGGGAAAAAGAGGAAGAATTTTGATAAGATGCATTTCCACAGAGGCTTCATGGGTGAATTTAACCTAAGAACAACTGTAAGAGTGGCATAATCCTAGGCAGTGCTTAGTTCTGCATAGGATCACTATGAGTGGGAATCAACTTGATATCACTGAACAGCAACAAAAACACAAAAAATCAGGGTCTACGTTTTACTAAGGAGTGCTTTGGGAATGACAACAAGTTCCCCCTTTAAGAGGACTTTTTCTTTCATTTCGGATATTCCACTTTTCTGAGCATCATGCCTGTATATGGAGATTCCCCCAAGTGTTAGTTCACCTCGTTACAAAATCGATGCCAGAAATCCCTTTACTGACCTCCCTTGCAGCTAAGGCACAGCCATTGAATCCAGACTCTGATGATGTCACATGAGCCTCTGAAGTCCAGACTTGGTTACAGGAAGAAGAACGTGCCGCCTAGAGCTCATTATGGTGTGGAAGGCAGCAAAGACCTCCAGACCCACTCTTCATCAAGGGCATGACCTAATGTAGTCTCAACAGGTTTCCTTGAGCAATTGCAATATAGCATCATAACTACTCTAAGGTACTTAATGGATATTTGTAGGAAAATTATCAGAGAATTTTTTTTAGGTTGGTGTGTTAGACAGGGTTCTCTAGAGAAACAAAACCAGGACTCTTATGATTATATAGATAATTAGGGATAGATAGATATAACAAAATGAAATAAACAGCTAATTAATCCACAAAGAAGTACAGAGGGCTCAGTTCAACTCACTTCTGTGAGGTAGTCAATATACTGACAGTCCTTCAACTCACGAGGGCTGCTGGGTGCAAGTTAAGGAAGCAGACAGCTGAGTCTTCTGTAGAGCAATATAGGAAGTCCAGTCACAGGCAGCAAACAGGAGGGCAGGTCACCAACAGTCAGCAGATAACAGGGTCCAACAGTGCCCAGTTCAAGTGATGTATACACCAGCAGTGTGACCAAGCAAGTCTCAAAGAACCCTCACACGTTAGCAGCACAGTCCATGGGTTGGGTGTCCCACAGGTAGTCTAGCTTGCAGGTTGAGGCAGAGAACTAGCTAAGGCAGCAACACACTGATCCAATTATCAGAGAGTGAGAAACAGACAGGCAAAGCTTGCTGAGCCATTTCTCTCTTTGCCCTTCAATTAAACTGCAACCTTATTAATCCCACATGTGTCTATTGACCAGGTTGGCACAATAAACCTACTTATCAGAGTTGGCTTCTATGATATAATAGTTCTCAAATGGATAAATAAGGCAGCTCAATAAATGTTACCTATTATTATCATCATTTTTACGAGGCTTGAGTCAGACAGGCCTGGATTCAAGTCACATCTCCCCTGGACAGGTCAATTTCCTCATCTATAATCATGTCCCATTGTATCTGAAAAGAATAAATGAGATAATTTAACTAAAGCACATTCCAAAGCATCTAGAAAAGGATCCAGGGGTCCTCAAAGTTTTTAAACAGGGGGCCAGTTCACTGTCTCTCAGAAACGTTGGAGGGCCAGACTATAGTTTTAATAAAAACTATCAACAAATTCCTATGCATACTACACATATCTTATTTTGAAGTAAAAAAACAAATGGGGCAAAAACACCCGGCAGCCCGGATAAATATCCTCGGCGGGGCACATGTGGCCCATGGGCCATAGTTTGATGACACCTGGATTAGGCTCTCTGCAATGCCTTTTTCTCTACATTAGATTGTCCTACTCTCCTCCAATCCAATCTAGAAAAAATCTTACCATTACTCATATTCTACTTGAAATACTCCTCCTTTTGTGAAACTATTATTGACCCAAAGGACACCATCTTCCCTCTTTGAAATCTCACTGAAGTTGATCTTGACCATTGTATCCTTGCCTCCCCATAATGCCTGGCTGGTAGCTGGTACATGTTTGCTGGATTGATTTAAATTGCCCTTCACTGTGACCTCTGTTGCCTAGCTGTAATGTCTACATTTATTCATTTTTAGTTTTTTGCTGTCTTTCTACATAACAATATGATCATTTCAAACTTTAATTTTTAAAAAAGACCTTACCCTCTGGTTCTCTGAACCACTATGTATCTTTGATCCCAGACTTAGTATTGTGACCCCTGCACCATCACCACCTCAGCCAATCCGGTTCCAAATGTGTTCTTTCTCCCTTTACATAATGCATATCTACTGACCTCCTTCTATGTACTAAGGATGGTCATTTGGATACAATAATGATCCCTAATCCTTACTCTTGTAGCTTACAAATCTCCAGGGAAGATGAAAAATAAGCCAATAACAACCTAACCAGGGGAAACTACACTATCGCTACTACAGAAAAATACAGATATTGAATTGAGTCTTACTCATAGCAACCTACCTATGTAAAGTTCCTGAGTCTGTATACCTCTACCGGAGCAGAGAGCCTCATCTTTTCCTTGCAGAACCATTGGTGGGTTTGAATCACTAACTTTGTGGTTAGCGATTCAACTTATTTCTTGCCATATTTTCCAGTCCCTGGTCCACACTCCTCTCACACCTCCTTATCTTGCCTCATCCAAACCTCTTCCCAACTTTTGTCCCCCTCCATTTCCATCCCAATTGATAACTGTTTAAATTTTTACCCTTGAAGGACTAATTCCAATGTTATCTCTCTAAAGCTTCCTTGACCTTTCCAGCCATCTATTTTCATACCGTTAAAAACAAAACAAAAGCACTGTTGCTGCCAAGTGTATTCCAACCATTGGTAACTTCACAGGTGTCAGGACAGAATTGTGCTAGTAGGTTCTCAATGGATGAATTCCTGAAAGTAGATGGCTGGGTTTTTTTTCCTGTAGTGCCTCTGGGTGGAATTGAATAACTAACATTTGGGTTACCAGCCAAGTGTATTAACCATTTGCTCCAGACAAGGATTCCCCTATCCTCATAGTACCTGAAAATACAAACTAGATAAAGAAGGGCATCCACATGGACTGTATTCTCAAAAGAAGAAAAGCCAGTAATGCTTATATGCACGTAAGGGAGAAATTTGTGTCCAGAAAATGACTCCCAGCTGTGAAATTTGTTACGTCTAGTCAGTCGAAAGTTTGTGGGTTAGATTTTAATCTAGAAGCTTCTCCTAACTTGTATAGCTTCAAGAGCTGGTGACCCAGTATGGGAAGAACACCATAGGCTGCAATGACATCAAATCCCAGACCAACAGGTCAGGCTTGTAAGTGGAGAGGCAAAAAATTCCAAGGTTGGTAGATCAGATGGGAGGCAAGTGACAGCTCCCAGAATCAGGAGGCAATATGGCAGGCCAATGACTCAAGCCCAAACAACAGGTGATCATCAAACTAGATGCAGAATTCAGAACCAGTAGAGAGCAAGTGTGTTACTCTGGGGACTTTAGAGAAGCAAATCCACAGCAACTCTTGTACAAGAGAGAGGTTTATATAAAGGTTAAGTGCACATCAAAGAAAACATCCCAACCCAGTGCTGCCCAAGCCCACAAGTCCAACATTAACCCATATGTCCAATACCAATCCACAAAGTCCTCCTCCATCTCACAAAACAGATGCAAAGATGCCGGCTGCAGGAGGAAAGCCAAATCAGTGAACGTGTAAGCAATTCAGCCCTGGCAGGGATCTCCACACCCACATGGCTGCTCCAGCACCCAGGGCTGCATCTGGGTAGGTCCGTGCGGCTTCTCCTCGGGCAAGTGTTGCAAGAAGTGAGTTTGCTAGTTAAAGCAGGGAACTAGCTAAGGCAGCTGCACCCTGGTCCAACCATCACAAAGCAAGAGACCAGAGAACTAGGAAGGCAAGTCTCACCGAGCCATTTATCCCTCCGCCCTTCAATTAACCCCACATGCGTTTATTGGCCAGGTTGGCATAATACACTAACTCAGCAAGTAAGGTTTCCCACAGTACTCACTTAGATAAGAAGTAGTCCACAATCCTGAGGAATCCTATTTTCAACTACAGCAGGATTATGTAGGGGATGGCCCTCCACCATAATATTCTAATTGCTAAGCTGGTCAGGGCAGATCCCATCATGGAGTTGATTACATTATGTTAGGTCACATCATGGGATATTTATTACTGGGCCTCAAATGCCAAACCACTGAGAATCCTGGCCCAGTCAAGTTGACAGAAAACCCAACTATCCTAGTAACCACATGCATAATGCTTTTGTGCACATTTGTTCTTCCCTGTTATATGAGGGAGCTTCAATAAGTTCATGGGGGGAAATTCCATTCTTTTCACTCCATTTTTCTATAAACTTTTTAAAGACCCCAAGTGTACTCCTCTTTGGGAAAGACCTTATCTGCTTCATCTTCATAGAGCCAATGGCACCCAGCACAAAGTTAGGGCAAGGGATACACCCATTCCTTACTAATGGACATGGCTAGGTTCCAAAGACTAGCTTGTTATGTGAAAATCCACATGATCTGAAAATAAAGCGTTGTTCTGTTGTTGTTTTCTGATTGTCCTGTTGTTCCTATTGTCAGACCATCCATTTGTCTAATTTTCTTATTTAGAAAATTTGGCTACAGAAATAAATTGAATTGCTAACCACAAAGTCAGTGATTCGAACCCCCCAGTTGGTTCGGCAAGGAAAAGATGAGGCTCAGCCACTTCACCTTCCTACTGGACTGGGCCAGAGATTTCCTCAGTGCGCCACTTCCAGGGCTCCACTTCCACCCTTGAAAGCCTGTGCTTATTCTCTCCAAAGCTGCTTCACCCGTAGTGACTGCACAGTCGCCAAAGCAAGGCATTTCCTGGGAGGGTGCCGGGAGTCTGCCTATGCACTGACCCCATGGAGCCAAAGACTGGGATCAGCTCGCCATGGGATAGCACTAAACTTACATGGACTGCTTCCCAGCACCTTTCCTGATCCTCCTCCTTGCCTCCCTTCCCACCCAAGAGCAATTTTGAGTTGCAGGGCCTCAGCCTGCACAGGAGCTGGGAACCCAGAACAGGCACTGCCAGGCTTGGTGCTGCCTGCAGAGCCACCTGGAGGAGGCGCACCCATGAAACAGCTGCACAGGTCCCAGGACAAAAGGGAGCAGAGGGCATGAAGCATCCGGTCCAGCTTCCTGGAGACCCTCCTAGAGAGAGGGGACGCTCCAAGACCACTGTTCCCATGCCCACTGTCTCATTACTACTAGATAACATGTTATTCACGATTGCAAATGTCAGATAATGAGATGGTCGATAAGGGTGGAATAGGTGTTCTAAGTTAACTATTTATGAAATGAACAAAGGGCCTATTTTCCTTGCCCTGACCAGTTTGTTCTTAAAGAGCCCTTGCTACCTGATGAGATGCCTCAACCTGGCTCCTCGGGAAATCTAATTTTGTTTCTGCCTTCATTCGGGCAAGATATCCGTACACAAACGGTAAATAAACACTCACCATTCAGAGATGCCAAGAACTTCGAGCATTCTACATGCTGATTCCCATGGTAACTAAGGCCGCGCATGAAGAATTCGACCACCGGAGTACACCAATCCAGAAAGGTGGAGCATTTTTTCATATTGTTAATTCTGTTATCAGGGCTACAATAAATGGTTACCTGTATCGCAAGCTGCTGAATGATATTCTGCCTTCTCTAAGCTCCCACTTCCTTCCCCTGCATATTTCCTGTGAATATAAAGTACTATTTACCCAGTGAACATCAGAGATTGTTAATGGGCGCCCTGGATCAGGTCAACACGTGGTGCCATCAGTAGATAAGCAGAACCTCCACACGTTTCTGCCGTGGTTCACACAGACCTTGCTACTTTGCATCAGAGATTTGGATTTTATCTTGGGTGCCGTGAGTAACAAAGCTGTGTGGACCGTGCTGTGAGGGCGGTGAGTGTGCATGTCTCTGTTTATTTGGGAAATGTAAGAGCTGTGGGGCTTTAATTACCCTGAGCTAGCAGAGATCAATTTGAAAAACAAACAAATTAGTAAAAAATCAAGAGCTCTTTTGCTGCCAGGGGGTTACAATTTGAAACCATGGCATCCTAGAGCGTTTGAGCAGAAACAGAAGAGATCAGGCAAAGGCCAAGCCCCTCATATTATTGTAGATGAGGGAACTGAGACCCTAGAGAGGCAAGCGAGTGTGCTGGGTGACTGAGCGCTTGAGCCTTGCTGTCAGACAGGCCCAATTCAATCTCATGTCCACAGTTTACAGAGTAGCTCTGTCAGGCCAACCAAGCTCTCTGGGCTCTAGTACCTTCATCTGAAAAACAGGGACAATGACAGGGCTGTGAGGGTTAACTGCGACCATGGATATAAAGTGCTCTGCACAGTATCTGACGATCTAACATAGTTAGCCCTCAGTAAATATCAACTTCCCTCTTCATCATCATTTATTGTCATCACCCCTAAGGCCACACAACTTACAGCTCTTCTTTAAACTATGACTCGCTTACACACACAGCGTACTGTGGATATTAAGAAATGAGTATTTTTGTAAGTCTTGTGTCACTAATCATACGGTCCAAATTATTCTCTAAATCAAGTTTGGTATCGATTTGGTGTTTTAAAATGCTCCTTGGATCAAACAGTAACTGCGCAGTCTATATTTTCATACTTCTGGAAACGTATTTCACTTAACATGAATACATTCTTGTCCTAAATGTGTAGTCGCCCGAGAACTATTAATGTTTACCAAGATGTTTTACTTTGAAAAGTACAGACTTTCTTTGCATAGTTGACTACATTTTTTTCCTACCCTTCCCAAAGGAACAAACAACAATGCTCTTTGTGGCTTGATGTAAATGAATAATCAGTGACTCAGAAAAATGAGCTTGGGGCATGACAGGCAAATGCAGAGTTCATAGTTGTTTAAAATCTCAGCCATTTCCTTGGCAGTATTTATTATAATTAGAACACTGGCCAGTTAAACAAAGAGTTACAAACACTACACTGGTGATATCAGTTTTTGTGATGCCACCATCCAACCCACGGCCATCAAGTTGACTCTGTGCCCCTACAGGACAGAGAAGAACATCCTCTCTGAGTGCCAGAGACTCTAAGCCTTTCTATGAACACACAGGCTAGTCATTCTTCCACAGGGTGGCGGATAGGTTAGAACAACTGACCTTATGGTTAGCAGTTCGATATATAACCCACTACATCACCAGATTTCATTAGGCAAAATATTCGGGAGAAGAGTAACACTTCCTTGGTTTCGGGTTTTTGTTGAGTGGCTAGGAGCTGTGAGCACCCAACACAACTTGCTGGTTAATATTTTGTTGAAGAAGATGTGGTGGTTATATAATCAGTTATCAATTTGAGGATTAAGAGTGTAGGGGTGGAGTCTACCCTGTCAATCAGATCATCGCTAATGAAGCCTCTGTGTAGGCATGACCTTCTCCTGGGAATCCTGGGAAATCCAGTATTTCTTCCTTGGAGTCGGGAAACACTCCTCTCTCAGCTCACTCCCTGGGAGACATCGCAGCTGACAAGACACATGGCACTATGCTAATACCCTGAGCCAGAGAAGCTGCATGGACCTACCCTGATGCAAGCAGACCTCTGAAGCCGGAGAAGCCATGTGGAGACCCCTGCCCGCGCTGAGGTGCTTACAACACCACTGGATCCAAAGACTTCCTATCCACTGGCCTGAGATTGTCCTACATTCGGTGTCGTTGCATGTGTTTTGTGAGTCTGAATAGGGCTTTATAGATCGGTATCAGACATATGGGCTAATATCAGACTTACGGGCTTGGACTGGACTGGGTTGGGATGCTTTCTGAATGCACAATTACCCTTTATATAAAACTCTCTCTTATACACATGAGTTTCTATGGATTTGTTTCTCTAGTCTGCCCAGACTAACAGAAGAAAACAAGAAAAATGAGGGGGGGGGGAAGATTTCAGAGAACGAAACTCAAAAAACTAAACTCACTGTCATTGAGTCAAAGCTGAATTGCCCCTGAGGGTTTCTGATACTGTACCTTTACACGGGTAAAATGCCCCGTCTTTCTCCCACAGAGTGGCTGGTGGTTTCGAACTGCCTACCTTCTGGATCACAGCCCAATGTGTAACCACTGTGACGTCAAAAGTCAAAATTACTAGGGACCCTCTTGGGAGTCTTAGAACCCTGGAAAGTGGGGTCTCTGAAACTTAAGCTTCGTTGTCTTTTAGGGTCTATGTGTTAGTCTGGATGGACTAGAGAAACAAATCCAGGGAGACTCGTGTGTATAAAAGAGAGCTTTATGTAAAAGAGTAATTGTATGTTAAGAAAACATCCCAGGCCAGGCCAAATCAAGTCCATAAGTCCAATATTAGCCCATACGCCCGACACCAGTCTATAAATTGCTCTTCAGACTCACACAACACATGCAATGATCCAGAATGCAGGAAGATCACACGTCAGTGGGTGGAAAGTCTTGTGGATCCAGTGACCCTGGAAACATCTCAGCAGTGGCGTGGATCTCCACGTGGCTCCTCCAGCTCTAGGGCTCTAACTCCAACAGTGTGTCTCCATGAGACTTGCCCCACAGGTAGTGTAACTCACAAGTTGAGGCAGGAAACTAGCTAACGCAGCTTCACACTGGTACGATCACCAGAGAGCAAGAGAAAGAGAGAGGCAGGCATTCTAGAGCCATTTATCTCTTTGTCCTCCAATCAAACTGCGGCCTGATTAATCCCACATGTTCCTATTGGCCAGGTTGGCACAATAAATCTACCTATAACAGACTCTATGAGTCAGAGTTGACTCCGTGACAGAGAGCTTTTTTGGACTTATCTTTGTGAAAAACATAAACTCACTCTTTGATGCTTGATAGATTATAGACCGTGCTCACTTGAGTGAAGTTTTGCAAATTAAAGATCCTCAATGGTCGAGGATCTTGGTGAAAGAACTTAACTTCTAGGATCCTCAGTTTCCCCAACTATAAAACAGAATTTAAAAAAATATACCCTCATCACCTATACTTATAAAAACATTTTCACAATGCATGTAATGTGTTTACAGAAGAGTCTGGCACATAGTAAAGCTGAGCAATATTGTCAACTGAGAATATGCAGCCTTTCCTTCTCAGTGTCAAGTCTTGATTATTTGGGGATTCTGAGTCTCTAGATCCTGTTTCTTGTTTCTCTTTTTTCGTGCTTACATTGACCTATTACCTGAATTTCCCCAAAATGAATATGGGGCAGGAACCGGAAGTGGAATTCAAATCAGTCTATTAATAGCCTTCAAGAAAGAAAAAGCATTTGTGATTTAAGCATTAAAGTTCCTCCGCCAGGCCAGCTGATCTGTATCAGCAATTAGCTCCCAGCAATGGACACAGGCAGGAAAGACCGGAGGAGAGGGAAAGGCCGCAGAGGGCCTGGTACTAGACCCCCCCACTGCATTGAGGTCAGACTTCTTGGGCTTCTGCCCCTTGTGCTCTGGGTCAGATTGAAAGAATAGGGTGAACATTTAAAGGCCTTGAACAGTTAAATCCGTTGGTTTTTGTTTGTTTTGTTTTGTTCCTGGAAATATAGGTGACTTCTTCAGATTTAGAAATAAAGGGTTACAATTTTAACTGAGAAAAACAGCCTTACTTTTAGCTCTGTGGTCAGACTCATTTGGTGTGAATTTTTCATTCAGATTCCCGTACTGCTGGTGCAACCCTAAGCAAGTTAGTTCCAGGGGACAGCAACAACTTCTGAGTATTATTGCGCGGTTCAAATACATATACAGATGCATGTAAATAGTGGTGAGCTACAAAGAACTGCTTGGATAGACAACACAGGCAGAACAGGTGTGGGAGGGAGAAGGAGATTATATCCCGGGATGTGAAAGTTTGACACAAATAGATCCATAACTGGTGGAACATACAGTGAGCATTGCTGTAAACATGTCTTCAACATAGCCAAATGCCTGGAGGGAACGAATCACAGGGTTGGAGGGCTCAGGATCACGGTCTTACTTTAAAGGTCACCAAGGTCAATTGACATAATTTACTCAATGACTATGTTCTGGATCCTGCCTTGGTGAGTAGTGACTAAGATCTTAAAAACCGGTGTGTTAGATTGACTAGAGAAACAAATTCAGTGACACTCGTATAGGTGTAAGAAAAGGCTTTATATAAAGAAGTTTTATACAAACAGCCCAGCCCAGTCCAATTCCAGTTCATAAGTCCAATACCAGTCCATAAGTCCCTCTTCAGACTCATGCAGTCACAGAAATGATGCAGAATGCAGGAATATTATAGGCTGGGTGGGTGCAATGTCTTGTGGATCCAATGGTGGCTGACACTTCTCCAGGACTCTGGCTGCCATCAGGGTCAGCCAGGAGGAAGGTGATGGTGGAGAGAGGGGGAGGTTCCCAGGTTCCTTATAAGAAGGCCATGCACACAAGGAGGCACTATCAGGCTGTGACCTGAATTACATGCTAGACTCCACCCCTTCAATTTGAAATCTCTTCAAATTGACAGGAAATTATGTAACTACCACCCCAGGTAAGTGATCATCTGAGGTGCGACCACTGGTCTCTTCCTGTCTGGAGGAAAACCGAAAGACATATGGAAACAAGTAGTCCAAGGGACGAATGAGCCACATAAACATCTATCTCCACAACCCTAAGACCACAGAACTGGATGGTGCCTGAGCACCACCAACTACTCTGAAAGGGAGCAAACTAGAGGGTTCTAGCACAAGAGGAGGAAAATGTGGAACAGAACCCAAAGCATAAAAGAAATCATGCTTCGTGATAAGTTAGAGATTGGTGAAACCCACAAGTGTATAACCCTTAGTACCCCTTCAAGTCTGGAATGCCACTGACCCCTGCACTAGAAGAGTTGATTCTTTAATATCAAAAGGACAGCATTTTCCCAAGGACAAAAGTTCAGGGGACCAGAAAGGGAGGAATGGAAACAGGAGACATCAGGAAGATGTGGCATAAATGATGGTACATTGAGGGAATTGAACGGAATAAATTGAAACAAAATGTGTAAGAATTATGTAAAACTAATGATTTTCTCTGTAAACTACCCAATTCACAACAAAAAGTTTAAAAAAACAATGAACCCTTTCCAAATAATATGGATACATGTAGACACATAATATAGTACATGGGAAGATATACATGCTTAATATATAATAAATTAGTGTATGCTTATATATGTATTGTATTCATTAATACAGTAACATTAGTAATTAAGGATAATTATAATAAAATTCATATTTTTAAAAGCTGTGAAAGTACTGAGCCTGATTGATGATTATAACATATTGACATCAACTTTCACAAACTCTCAAGTAGCAATTAAACAAAACTGTTAAGAAAAATGTGTCAGAGATATATAACCACAAGGAAAAAGCCCCAATAGAAATTTGAAATATTCAGCCATTTATCATAGTGTGAAAAGGTTGGAACACATATTGAAAGAGATGAAGAGTTTATAAAGGGCAAAAAGATCTTCTGTGCCAAGACCAGTTCTGCCCACGTGGTACACTATGAGAAGATACTGAGGTTACATCCAGGCTTTGCTGGAAAAAGTACTGTGATCTATTAGTAATGTCTGCCCTGGACATGAGTCAGTAGTTGGTGGTTGGAACATATATCTGCTATCTCTCAGAAGAGAATCTAAGCCATTTTTCCAAGCTCTGTGATAAGACATTGTGCAGAGTCACTTTGTAAGTAACAAATTGCTTCAATCTTCAAAAGTGTTGTTTTTAAAATCTTACTATTTAAATGTTTAAAAATAGTCATTCAGAATAAGTATATCAAGAAATAACCAAGGAGACAAAAGCAATCTCAAGGTTCCGACCTATTTCTCTACCTATTCCTTTACTACAGATCTACTTGGACCCTCTTAATTCTGTTCATTCTCCTCTATTCAGTGTCACCATTCAGAGCCCACACTATTATGTGTCAATGCCCTATTGAGACAGAAAACAAAACAAAGCCAAAAAAAAAACCCCTTCTAACACCTGATTTTAAAAGCCTGAATTTAACATTTCAAAAGAGATCCTGTTCATTTGCATTCCCACAATATGCTTAGTACCATACCATACACTAGCTTTTGGACTTAGTAAGTGCTCAATAAATATTTTTAATCAATCTACATTATTTATTCCCTACCAGCTCCCCTATTAGAATGTCAGTTTGTGAAAGACAGACATAGTGCATTACTCATTCTTGGCTCCCTTGCCCCTATTTTCTCAAGTGATTGGCATAGCACCCAGTACATAGTAAGGGCTCTATAAATATTTGTTAAATGAATGAAGTATGAATGGCAAGACTGTCAACCCTTCGCAGCTTCAAATCTCGTCTGCTGTCTTTTAAAGTATCTTGCTACATAAATCTTTCATATCGGTGCATTACAGTATTTGAGAATTTTCCACTTGACGAGAGCTCACCTGAGAATACTCCCATAAAACAGAAATGATCCTTATATTACCTTATTACTTGCTAATTTCATATGAAGTAGTGTTTGCTGAATTCCCCTAAACCACGTCCTTCTTGTTTTTCCCTTTAGCTTGTCCCCTTGTTTTTCCCTCCACTTGTCCCCTTCACGCAGGGGCACCAAAATCATCAGGAGCCCAAACTGTGAAACACGTTCCTTCTGCAGAGCACTTTCTCTTCTCGTCCACCCAAGCCAATCTCTCCTGAACTTCCATGGTGCCCTTTTTGAACTGAAGGAATTTTCATTTACCACTTCCTTTATAGATCAATGATGCAGCAACTGACTTTTAACACTCAATCAATATACACTTTCTTGTGATGGTTATATTTAATTTAAGACAAAGATGTTTCTTCACACTTAGTCCATTTTGCTTCAGTTTCCAAGGCAATTTGTGTTTGTGTAGGAACCAAATGTGTTCTCTGAAGGCAGATGGATGCTGGTCATTCTATTCCACAGGTGTCAAACGACAGACTTACCTACTTACAAACACGCCCGCCTACCTTACTTATCCATACACCTTCTTCTCGTCACTCTAATTTCAGTCTTGGTTTTCCTCTGCGTCATCCTTTTTCATTTGTTTAAATGTAGCTCATTTTACGGCCAGCTTTTGAAGCCACCTTTAATATTTTGGAAATAAGGTAGGAGGGTCTTAGTTTCCTAATACTGCTATCACTGAAATAACACAAGTAATTGCCTTAAAAAAAACAACCCAACACTTCCTCACAGTCTAAATCAGGGTCTCAGCTGGTCAACCCTTTCCTGAGCAGTCACAAACACTTCTTCCTTGACTTGTAGATGAGTCTCACTCAACCTCTGTCTCCCACCATGCCCCCCCCAACACACACCTGCTCCTGTGTAGGTTTATCACTGTGTCTGATCTTTTCATAACTCAGAACTTATGAAATTTAGAACCCATCCTTTTGAGTATATTCTAATTAACATACCAAGGAGGGCTCACATCTAAACAAGATTATATCCACAGGTATAAGGGGCAGGATTCCAGCACATGTTGTAGAGGGACGCAATTTAATCCATAAAAGTGATTTTTATATAACTTAATGAATATATATCTATATCTATATATATCAGTAGATATACCTGCCATAAATATATGGCCTAACCTAAATAGAACTCCAGATCCCTAGATGATGGTAGACTTCTCAGTAAAATAAAACTTATTTTTAGAACATTTTTATAATCAAGGGGCTACCAGAGAGCAGCAAGTATTCAATATTTCTAGAAGGTTATACTTGAAGTGACATCAAATTCATCCAGTTGCGGCCACATGGATCAATAATGGCAGAGCTGAACAAATTTTTACGTCTACTAACTTCAAACCATATGATTTCCTCTCAGCTCAGTGTCCCACCCAGCATCTAGTGTTGGGACACATATATGTTGTCACCTGTTCACTCAGCGGTTGTGAGGTAATTTGTCATCACAGAGAAAACACTATGTGGCTTCTAAGATTTAGCCCAGTAAATGAATAATCTTCTTATAACTGTCATTTTTGATGTTTTCCTATCTAATGGAACTTAGCCTACTACTTTGATTAACTAACATTATGATGGGGCATCAATTTCATTTACATTTATTCATTAAATACTCATTTGCATCCAACAAGTATCTGAAGTCCTTTGCTTGTTTGTTAGTTTGGGGTTTTGGAAGGGGGAAGGTCAAGGAGTAACATGAATAAAATAGGAATGAAAAGAAGAAATAGGACAAGTCTTGAAGAAACATAAAAGTAAATTGATAGTAAGGGATAATATTTGCTTTTTTGACACAATTAGCATAAACTTTGAATTTCCTGGAAGCCCAGTCAAAATGGGAAACACAATTATTATTGTTATTATTATTAAGATCATTTTATTGGGGCCTCTTACAGTTTTATAACAATCCATACATCAATTGCATCAAACATATTTGTACATATGTTGCCATCATCATTTTCTAACCATTTACTTTCTATTTGTGCCCACGGTATTAGCTCCTCTTTTTCCCTTGACCCCTCCTGTCCCCTTGATAAATTATAAATTATTATTGTTTTCATATCTTACTGCGACCACTGTCTCCCTTCACCCATGTTTCTGTTATTTGTCCCCCTGGTGGGGGAATATTCCTCCTTCCTTCACTCCTCCCCTTCCCTTCCCTTCCCTTCCCTTCCTTCTACCCTCCTGGAATTGCTACTCCAATGTCTGTTCCAAAGGTGTTTATCCGACCTGGAATTCATGTGTCGTGAGCTCTTATCTGTACCAGTGTACATGCTCCAGTTGAGCCAGAACTGAAAGGCAGAACTGTGGTCATGGTGAGAAAGCCTCAAGGAACCAGAGGAATATTGCGTGTTTCAACGGTGCTATGCTGCACCCTGGCTGACTCATCCCTTCCTTGTGACCCTTCTGTGAGGGGATGTCCTATTGTCTACAGATGGATTTGAAATCTCTGCTCTGATCCCTCTCCTTCAAAACAGTATGGTTGTTTTGGTTTGTTTGGGAGTCTTCTGATGCCTGTTACCTGATCCTGTCAACACCTCATGATCACACAGGCTAGTGTGTTTCTTTCATGTAGGCTTGTTGTTTCTCTCCTAGGTGGCCACTTGTTTAGCTTCAAGCCTTTAAGACCCCAGATGCTACATCTCTTGATAGCTGGGCACCATCAGCTTCCTTCACCACATTTGCTTATGCACCCATTTTGTCTTCAGTGAACCTTTCAGGAGGGTGAGCATCACAGAATGCCAGGTTGCTAGAACAAAGTGTTCTTGCATTGAGGGTGGGCTTGAGCAGAGGCCCAAAGACCATCCACTTTCTCAGTGTATTGCCATATAAATGCACATAGGTCAATACCTCTATTTTTATGTATTAATATATTTACATATGTACACACCTAGGTCCCTACCTCTACTCATATCTTTGCTTCCTAGATCATTCTTGTTTCCTTTACCTTCCTCCTGTCCCACCATCACTCTCGGTCTTCCTCTGCTTCTTAGTAATTCCTCTCAACTAGATTTCTGTTGCTCCAACACCCCCAGGAACTCTACATTCTCCTTATTGTTGCTTTTAATTCCCTAGTTGTTCCCCTGTCTATGGTGTTGTTTGCTCACCACTCCCTTCCCCCACCTCCTCCCCCAATAAGTTCCCCAGAACCATTGGTCCTATTGCTTTCTCCTCAGGCTTGCTTCCCATGCCTATCTTATATAGCTAGGTGAAACAACAATAATGGCAACAGAACAAAAGATTGAATAAAAAGAGAAAAAATTAGCAAAATAACCCAAAAAAGCATACATAATTCCAGGTCTGTCCACTGACCTTTATGACTATCTCCTCACAGGTCATGGGGGTTCCAGGAACTGTCCTGCCTAGCCTGAAGTCTATTTGGGGGGCTCTTGGCTTTGCTCCCATTGTTTATCTTTTATGTTCCCTTCTTGGTTTGCCCCATTGTTGGAGGGCGGGGGTCAGACCAGGCTCACTCCCCACCATGTATCCCCGGTATTGTCCTCTGTAGCAGTATGCTCCAGAGAAGGGACATCATGTCTTAAGCTATTTGGGGCCCAACAGTCCTTTCTGTTCTTTAGCAGCTCCAAGCAGGGATGCCTTCCTGGGAGCTTGGTGTGCCAGTATGGGGTCTAGACCCTCGCTCTCTCTTTATCCTTCATGGTTTGCTTCCATGTGGGCATGTCAAACCATCCCTTCTCCCCTACCTGTAAGTTCAGTGCTGTCCTTTGTAGCACATACTTTGAGAGAAGGGGTCCGTTTGACTCTGACTGAGGCCGGCCCTGGAGTCTTCTCTGTTCATGAGTTGCTCCATGTGGTTCCGTTGCCCTCAAGGTTTGGCTTGCCCTGATGGGGTCTGCATTCACCCTTCCATTTCTGTAGAGACATAAACAACACCCTCCCCCTGGGTGGATTAGTGCCCTGCTCCCCTGGTGTCATTGTCTCCCTCCCCCACCCCACCTTTTCTCCAAACCACACCCCCTTCCCCTTTCTTTGTGTTGGAATGACATGTAAATCCTTGGGTTTGGCCTGTCCCCCACCTGATAGCCTTTACCTCAATCCATCTAGTGTGAGATAAGAGGCTTTTCTTCTACACCTACTGTGCTGATTATACTTACCTCAGGGGTCTCATGTTGTACTGGTCCAACATGTGTGTTTAGCTAACTTCCCTTAGCATAGTTTCCTCCGACTCTTCCCATGAGATGATGTGCTTCATGCGATCCAGTGTTTTTTTAGTTATGCCTAGTACTTCATTGTGTGTATGTTCTAATCCACACGTCTATGGGTGGAAACTTACCGTATATACTTGTGTACAGTTTTTGTGCTGAAAAACTGGGGTTTGGCTTATACACGGGTCAGTGGTACCCCAGCAAGGTGTAACATCTCGCGGGTGATTGCCGTTCCTCCTCTGTTCATTCAAAGTCCTGCTGACACTGCAGGGCTTTGAATGTTTGTTACTCACATCTAAGCAATCAGAGCCGTCCTATGATGTGGACGGCTCCAATTCGCAGAAGCACCCGTAGTGATTCACTTACACCGACAGCTGAACTGGCAAGGATGTGTCTGTGGCTGCGCTCCGTCTCTCCCCTCTGGTCTCTGTGTTAATCCACATCCTGCATTTCCCACCCTAGGCTCATACTGGAGTCAATCAGTTTTTCTGGTTTCCCGGGTAATAATTAGGTGCCTCGGCTTATACTCGGGTCGGCTTACGTTCACGCATATGCTGTAGGTGTTTCTGATCCTTTGTGATTGTGAATGGTGCCACGATAAGCATTGCAGCACAGAGACTGGTTGTGGTCTATTTCTTACCTCTTCTGAGTCTATGCCCAGTATAGGGACTGCTGAGGCATAAGGTAACTCCATTTCCATTTGTATTAAATATCGCTTGATTGCTTTCCACAGAGGCTGTCTGTAGGTATTTACATGACCACCAACAGTGGAGGAGAGTTCCTACCTCACCACATCCCTCCAACATTTGTTGCTCTCTGATTTCCTGATTTGGGCTATCTTCAAGGGTACTAGGTGGTCTCTCATGGTTGTTTTAATTTGCATTTGTCTGATAGCTAATGGTCAGAGCACTTTCTCATATTTTTATTGGCCATTCGAGTCTCCTCCCTAGTGAAACTTCTGTTCAGGTCTTTTGCCCACTTCCTCAGCGAGTTAACTGTTTTCTTCTTTTTGCAGACTAGGAGAATATTGTCAATTTTAGTAATAAGCCCTGTGTCTGTTGTGTTATTGCTAAAAGTTCTCTCCCAGTCTGTGGTTTCTCTTGTTACTCTCTTGGTGAACTTTTTCAATGCACATAGGAATTTTACCCTTAGTGTATCCCACTTGACGATTTCAGCTTCATCTGTGTGTGTGTATCCTTCCCTTTACAGTTAGCCTATGTATATTCCCGGTACCAAGGTTATTATCTTTGTCCTGATTCCTTCCTTGATGGTCCTGATTATTTGGAGGTTTACTTCTAGGTCTGTGATCCACCTTGAGTTTGTTCTTGTGCATGGGTGAGGTAAGGGTCTTGTTTCATCTTTCTGCAGGTGGATATCCATTGTTTCCAGCACCACTGGTTAAAGAGGGCATCCATCTCCCACTTGATGCTTTTGAGGCCCTTGTTGAAGATCAAATGTCTGTATGCTGATGGTTTTATTTCTGGGTTTTCTGTTCTTTTCCATTGGTCTATCTGTCATTATTCCAACACCACGCTGTTTTGACCACTGTGGTTGTATAGTAGGTGATAAAATCAGGTAAGGTGAGCCTCGACTTTGTCCTTTTTTTTTTTTTTTTGAGGAGTTCTCTAGTAATTTTAGGCTTCTTCCCTCTCCATATGAAACTAGTGGTCAGTTTTTCCAATTCTTTGAAGAAGGTTGTTGCTATTTGAATTGGGATAGCATTAGACTTATATAGTGCCTTGGGTAAGATTGACACTTTACCATATTGAGTCTTCTGGTCCATTAGCATGGGATGGTCTTTCCATTAGAGATTGCTTTTGGTTTCTTATAGTAGAGTTCTATAGTTTTCCTTGTACAATAACTCTTTTGGGGGGGTTTTGGTTAGATAGATCCCTAGATGTTTCCATTGGCCTTGGTTATTGTGAAGTGTAACTGCCTTCTTGATCTCCTCTTCTGTGGTTTTAGCCAATGTACATAGTAAACCAAGAGACTTCTGTTTATTGATCTTGTATCCTGCTACTCTCCCATATTTTCTAATGCTGCCAGTATGCCTATTGTGAAGCTCTCGGGATTTTCAATGTATAGAATCAGGTCGTCTGCAAATAGTGATAGGGAAACACAATACTGATTGCATGTCTTTCTTAGCTAAGAAGCATTTTCTCAGAATAAAATTTTCTCAGAAGAAGACTTTCTTATTTAAAACTCAAATAATTTTTCCCAAGCTAAAATATAAATGTGGATATAAATAAATAGCATTTTCAATAAGAACGATGAACAAGATACATAATTTTATAGAATTTTAACTAAGAAATGAAAATGTTATATTAAGATAGAATTCAATAAGGAATATTTTGTAAGGAACCAAGAAGACAACTGGACCAAGGGGGGGGGGGGGAATAGGTAATCTAAGAAAATTACATAAACCTTAAATAAGCTTCTATTTTTTTATAGATATCAAAATTTATTAGTGGTTCTAGGGCCTGTATACAGAAAGTACAGGGTGGAGGGTAGTGGGGATGGAAAAACTACATGGATCATGGAATGTTAGCTTGCAAACAGATTTTTTTTTATCATTTTATTAGGGGCTCATACAACTCTTATTGCAAACAGATTCTTATAAATCCTGTCAATAAGGTTTAAACCTGTAAATAACTGAACAGGCAAAAGTTGTGTGACAGATATACAAGGGGTCTTCAAAAATTTTGTGGGAAACTTCCATTATTTTAAAATTTATTTGCAGTCTTCACTGGGGCAATTTCCTGATGATTTGTTTGCTAGCTTGCTCTTCCACCTGCATGGCCCCACACTCATTCAAGGCAGAGATGGCAACCCCTGTAGTTTCCCAGGAGCTAGCAGAGCCCCCCAGCCACAGAATTCTGCACCCCCATGCAGTCATTCCACCTTGGAAGGCTGAGAGGTACTTGGTAAAATTGGCGAGGGTGGATTCTGCTTTGTTCTCAATGGTCTCTAAGCCATAGTCAGGGTGCTTTGTCATCGTGGGAGAGCTTAAGTCAGGTTGGCCCTGCCTTTGAGCTAAAGAGGTGCAAGGAGCCTTGGGCAGAAGACGCATCTGTATGGAAAGGGAACTATGAGGGGGGTTAGAAAAGACCTACAAAGTGATGAATTGGGGAGCCCCAACCCCCCAAACCACAGCCTGGGATTCCTCCTCTTTTCAATCCTTCTCTTTATTTTTTTTTCTCTTCAAAGTACTTCACACAGTGGTAGATATTAAACAATTCCTTATCTTCTAGCAAGATCAAAGAATACAATTATTCTAAAAATCTGTTATGTGCACAGTTAATATTTTTACAAAATAAAAGGAAGCTCTGATGATGTAGTGAATTACACGCTGGCCTGCTAACTCAAGGTCCTCAGTTCAAAACTACCTGTCACTCTTCAGGAAAAAGATGAAGCATGCTGCTCTTGTGGAGATTTACAGACTCAGAAACCCACCAGGGCAATTCTATTCTGTCCTCTGTCCTTGTTGTGAGTCAAATCAACTTGATGGCAAGGAGTTTTTGGTTTTATAATCAGATGTTAAATTTGACATAGTCTCATGCATGGCTCTATCAGGTAAGCATTGGACTGCCAACTGCAGGATCGGCAGTTCAAACCTATCAGTTATTTCTTGGGACAATGATGAGGCTGTCTGCTGTTGTAACACTTGGAGTGGCTGGGTGAGTTTGGGCTTCCCATCATTAGGTTAGCAGCCAAACTCGTCAACACAAGGACTCCTAGCAATGGAAATATGGCACATAAAACTTAAAATACTTACTATCTGGTCATTTACAGCAAAAAAAGTCTGTCAACTTACTAATAGAGGTCATGTTCTTTAGGTTATCAAATATCATTTCAAACTCAGTGCAAACCAAACTAAAATTTGTCTCTGAGTGAGCATTCCTATGTACACATGCACTTACTTGAATATATATGTTCCCATACACACACACACCTATTTTTCTTTTCAATTTCACTATAAATCCCAATCCTCAATGTTCCCTTACTTTCATATTTTGAAACCAGTGAAATCTTCAAACCCTCTCTGTTCCCTCTCGTCTACTCCCACTCTAGCCTGGGCCCCAAGTAGAGGATTTTGCCTCTGTGTGTGTCAGGTGTCTATGATGGAATGAATGCCCAAGTCGTAATTCTAAACCGCCATTTTGACACTCACACAATCCTGATCAAGAGTTTGTACTAGCTCCTACTTGCCTTCCTGTGTCTTCCACACTGAGTTTGAATTTCCTCTTCCTTGCCTTCAACGAAGTCCACAGTCTGGGTCCATAGTACATGTATAGCATCAAGCCCTACCTCTTTCCATTCGACACCATGGACCCTGGTCTTGTCCATCTCCATTAGCATCGCCTCTACTCTCCATTCTTGCAACACCCTCTTGCCGGCCAAGGCTCAGAAGACTTTCTAGAAGAAATGAGGATAGTTTCGAGCTGCAAGGGAAGGTTGGTAAACCCAGCAACTACCCCTGTCACTTCCTTTCCAAAAAGAATCCAGGCTGTTTCCTCACAATTCTGTAAGGCTTTCCCCAATGTGTGAGTCTAGGTACTTTAGAGAAACACACCCACAGAAACTCATATGTATAAGAGAGAGTTTTATATAAAGGTTAAGTGCACATCAAAGAAAACATCCCAACCCAGTGCTGCCCAAACCCACAAGTCCAACATTAACCTACTAACCCATATGTCCGACACCAATCCACAAAGTCCTCCTCCATCTCACAAAACAGATGCAATGATGCCGACTGCAGGAGGAAAGCCGAGTCAGTGACTGTGTAAGCATCTCAGCACTGGCAGGGGTCTCCACACAGCTGCTCCAGCACCCAGGGCTGCATCGGGGTAGGTCCATGCAGTTTGTCCTTTGGGATGTCTTGTAGAAAGTGAGCCTTGCCAGCTGAAGCAGGGAACTGGGTAAGGCAGCTGCACCCTGGTCTGACCATTAGAAAGCAAGAGAACTAGAAATGTGAGGCTCAACGAGCCATTTATCCCTCTGCCTTTCAATTAACCCCACATATGTTTATTGGCCAGGTTGGAACAATAAACTAACTACCACAGTCAATGTCATCTGAGGCCCACTTTGTCAGAGGGAGCGCAGGGATGAAGGTAGCCACAGTAAGCAAAATGCTGCTGCAGGGAACTGCCTTCAGTGAGCTGCTTTTCAATGTCTACACGTTCCTCTCCCTTTCCTCACTTAAGACTTAAGGCACAACTTCTGTAAAAAGGGCAGGCTGTGAGCCAAGCCAACCTTCTTCAGACGTCTGGTGACACGCCTGCCCCTGCTTCTGTCCTGGAAGGCTCCACCACTATCCGGGGAGGCCGCAGTCTTTGAATGGGTGCTGTCTGAGAGGGCCTGCCAAGACTGCCTTGTCCAGGAACTTCAAGGAGGCTAAATTGGGACCTATCAAATCATTAAGAAGACTCCTTTCAGAGAATGTAACCCAGGGGACTCATGAGAAGCAGAAGGCTGCGAGCCCACGTGAATCTGGCTGGTTGTCAATGACTTGACTCCAAGTCACTTGACTCCAGGAGGCCAAAGGCCAACCCAGCCCTTCTGCCACAGGGCCACAGACTGTGTGTCTGTGAACCTATGACTTTTTTCCCCGGGAGATATTTGGTAAGTCTGACTAACGGTAAACTTCCTAGCTCAAATGACCTAGGATAAACAACTATCAGATTTTCTTTGTCCCAGAGAAAGAGCAACACAGCCCTGACACAGGGCATGACTGGTGAGGCAGAGAAAATAGCTGGGTTGACTCAGAGACATGCAACCTGTGTACAGGGCCCTCTTAGGGCCTAGTGTCCATAACTGTCTTAAAGTAATAATGTTTTGAACAAGAGGTGTTCAATTTTCATTTTCCACTGGTCCCTAAAAATTATGTAACCAACGGTGTATGTGTATATGCACGTATACTTGGGCATCTATATACAATCAAATGTGTCTGTGTGCATGTATACTCTGCATATGTGTGTATGTTGTTGTTGTTAGACACCACTGAGTCGGTTCCAACCCATAGCTACACTAAGTACAACCAAACAAAACCCGGCCAGCTCCTGAGCCATCCTCACAATCACCCCTATGCTCAAGCCCATCGTTGAAGTCACTGTGTTACTCAGTATCCTTAAGGGCCTTCCTTTGATGGACCGTCCCTCTACTTTATGAAACATGATGCCCTTCTCCAGGGACTTGTCTGCCCTGACATGTCCAAAGTACATGAAATGAAATCCCACTAAGAAGCACTCTGGCCAAACTTCTTCCAAGACAAACTTGCTTGTCCTGTTAGCAGTCCATGGTACTGTCAATAATCCACCAGCACCACAATTTAAATGCATCAATTCTTCCTCAGTCTTCCTATTCAAAGGCCAGCTTTCTCAGGCATATGACGGGATGGCAAATGCCATGGGATGGATCAGGCACACTCTAAAGAGGTCTTATGCAGCATTTACCCATTGAAAAATGTCTTTTTTTAATGTATTGAGTGCTCTTACAGCTCTTATAACAATCCATACATCAACTGAATCAAGAACATTTATACATATGTTGCCATCATTCTTTTCTAGACATTTATTTTCTATTGAGCCCTTGATGTCAGTTCCTTCCCCCGCCCTCTTCCCACCTTCTCCCTCATGGCCCCTTGATAGAGTGTAAATTATTATTATTTTCATGTCTTACACTGACCACTATCTCCCTTCCCTCACAGTTTCTGTTACTCATCCTCCTGGAGGGGGTAGTTACATGTTGATGTGTCGTGATCGGTTACCCCTTTCTCCACTCCTGTCCCCACCTTCCCCTGCCCGTCTGGTATCATTCCCATTCCTGTTCCTGGACTCCATGTGTCGTGATCGCTTATGTCTTATCCTTATTTCTGCACTTGCTCCAGTCTAGCCCACAGTGAAAGGCAGTACTGAGGTCATGTTAGTGGGGGGTGAGGAAGCCTCAAGGAACCAGAGGAGTATTCTGCGTTTCGTCGGTGCTTTACTGCCCCCTGCTTGACTCATCCCTTCCCTGAGACCCCTCTGTGAGGGAAAGTCCCTTTGTCTACAGATGGGTGTTGGGTCTCTGCTCCAACCCCCCATTTTCTTTTCTCCATTTATCATGCAGTTCCCTCTCAATTCAGTTATGAGGATTTGGGTCTCCTTGACATTTACCTGAAGCTCTGGCAGCTCCCTGTGAATGTACTGCTGCAATGGTTGCAGGATCTTGAGCACAATTTATCTTGTGTGTTATATCAATGATCCTGTTCTATCATTTGAGTACCCGGTTGGGTCACTTATCTTTGGATTGGGTACAAATATGGATCTCTTCCAATCAATTGGCCAAGTAGCTGTCTTCCAAATTTCCTAACATGTACAAGTAAGAGCTCCTAGGGCTTCATCAGGTCCATGGAACATTTCAATTGGCATTATGTCAATTCCTGGAACCTTGTTTTTTGCTAATGCTCTCAGTGCCACATGGACTTCTTCCTTCAGTGCCCTTGGTTCTTGCTCATGTGCTACCTCCTGAAATGGTGAGATGTGGACCAGTTATTTTTGGTACAGTGACTCTGTGTATTCTTTCCACCTTTTTTTGATGCTTTCTACATCATTCAATATTTTCCCATAGATTCTTTTAATGTTTCAATATAAGGCCTGATTTTTTTTTAGTTCTTTCAATTTAAGATATATTTAGCATATTCTTCCCTTTTGGTTTTCTAACTCTAGAGCTGTGCACATTTCATTTATCTTTTCCTTTATCTTCTCAAGCTGCCCTTTGAATTTTACAATTGGCTCTTTGACTTCATTTCTTTCATATGCCTTAGCTATTCTATGATTAAGAGTAAGTTTTAGAGTCTCTTCTGACATCCACACTGATCTTTTCTTCCTTTCTTGCCTTTTTAATGACGTTTTGCTTTCTTCAGAAAAGATGTTCTTCATGTCATCCCACAGCTCGTCAGGGCTTCTGTCATTAGTGCTCAATGAGACAAATCCGTTCTTGAAATTCAAGTGGGATAGACTCAAGGTTGTATTTTGGCTCTCAGGGATTTATTTTATGTTTTTTCAGCTTCAACCTGAACTTACATATGAGCAAATGATAGTCTAGTTCATAGTCAGCCCTTGGCCTGGTTTTAGCTGCTGATATTGTGCTTCCCCATCATCCCTTCCACCTATGTAATCCATTTGATTTCTATGCTTTCCATCTGGAGAAGTCCACATGTACAGTCACCATTTGTGTTGAAGGAAAAACATGTATTTGCGATGAAGAAGTTTTTAATCTTGCAAAATTCTATCATGTAATCTGGAGGTTCAGTTATATCACCAAGACCATGTTTTCTAATTACTGTTCATTCCTCTATGTTTCCAACTTTTTCATTCCAGTTGCATCTTTGTTGCATATTTGATACATTTCAGACTGAAGGCATTGGTAGAATTCTTCAGTTTCTTCACAGCTAGTTTTTGTGGTTGGTGCATAAGTTTGAATAATAGCTGTATTGATTAGATTTAAGGCAGATTGATATAATCCTATCAGGGACTGTAATCTGTGTGCATGGGTTTTACTAAAACAGCTGTGGGAGGTGGGTGGCCATATCTGGCTTCCCTTTGCCACAAGACAGAGGTCAGACATGCCTCAGCCCTCCATCTTTCTTTATCTATTCTAATACCAGCTGTTCCTCCCACTGCAGTCTACTTTCATCCTGGGTTCAATAATTTATTGCAATTCACACATAGAACTCACAGAAAACACCCATGATTTATTAGAGATTAACGCAAGTCAGGATCAAGCAAGATGCACTTGTTGGTCCATATCAGCACCTCCCCTCAGCCAGCAGCCAAGTGTCTCTCTCTAGTCCTCAGCCATGGGATCCTATGGCTTCTGCCTTCAGGGGCCAGGAAGCCCACTCACGGCTCGATGGCACAGCCTCAGTCCCCACACTTCTCTGGTCTGTCCCATGTGCTCCAATCTACAGCTCCCGGTGCCTCTGATTTCAACCTCCACCACAACAAACAGAGATCCCAAACATGCTCCACTTCCAAAGGTCCGGGGATTTCTCTCCATTTCCCTGCTTCTGGGGTTGCACACACTTATACGTGTGTGTGTGCGCGTGTGTGTGTGTGTGCGTGCGTGTGTGTGTGAGTGTGTGTGTGTGTGCGTTTGTGTGTTGGCAGTGAGAGGGGTGGCAATGAATGGAGAAGGTATCGCAGAATCCCATATTTGGATGTAGTCAATAATGAGAAGTATATTCGACTAAGATGAAGTGCCCAGGACTTAATTTGCTCTCCATCTCTGTTGTGGGACATTCAGCAAACTATTATCCTCTCTGCTTGTTGCTTTCCGCTTCTCTTTCTACTAATTTTCTTCTTAAGCTTAAAAAAAAATGAACTACCAACTTCTCCAAAAGGATTTTCCAACTAACCTCTGTTGAAAATTAATTGTTTCTTTCTCCAAAAATGCCCCTCAGCTTTTGCCTATTCTGCAGTTACAGTACCAATTTATTGATGTCTTAATATAATTCTTTGTTTATCTTCTGAGATGTAGTCAATTAATATGGTCTTCTGACCATAATCCCTTATGTGATATAACTTCTAGTCTCTATGCCTGTGGTTATAATCCCACTTTGGAGGAAGCTTTATGCTATATTAATGGACAAGTTTAGGGTGGGACATATTCTGAATCTCCAGTTTACTAGAGGGTTTGCACCAAAGCACCACCCTTCATTTCCTTGGAGACGCAGGATGCTGAAAGAAAAAGAAGGGGAAAATGACACCTCCATCACAGACATTCCTCTGTGTTTCAGAGCCATCTTGGAAGTAGGAACAGAGAAACTTTCCGAGATCATCAGAGAAGAGCCACCAAGGGAGCTTGTTTGAAATCCCTGTCTGAAGTGTCAGAGGTGGCAGAGGGCATGCCATAGCAAGACCAGAGGCCAAGGCAAGGAGACCACAAGGCAGAGCAGAAAATCCAACTCCTCACCAACAGAAGGCCAATTGTCCCAAGGCAGAGGTCAGGCATGCTTGCACCCCCAACTGTTCTTCCGACAACACTCCACTTTTCTGCTGTGTTTGAGCGTTCATCTCACTGGCCACAGAACTCACAACTTTCATGACTGAGGAAGTTCACAGGGACTACGCCATTGTGAGGCAAAGCAATGAGCGAGCTTCCTGGCTCACAGAGGCCACCATGTGTCTGAGAGGCTGAGGGTCAAAGAGGAGACTTGGTTTGGCCTGCAGGGGGGGTTGGCTATGAACCAGTATATCTAATATCTTCTGATCCTGGCTTAAGGTAGCCTGTTGACTTCCCTAATAAACTACATAATTCTGAGTGTTGTCTATGAGTTCTATGGCCATTACATTGAAGTATCAAACCCGCCAAGAACTGGAGTGTTGTGGGAAGACCCGTTGGCATCAGAGTAGGACAAAAGAAAGTTGGAAGACGGGGGCTTGCTGAGCACTCCTTGTGACGATTGGCTCTCTGTTTGTATAGAGCTGGGTCCTCCTGCGCCACAGCAGTCACAGGAGTTCAGCTGTGTCCTTTGTGCCATTTCATATCTTCCATCTTCCCCACTTAGTAGAGCATACGATCTTTAAGGACAAAGGCTGAATTTTATTCACCTTCATACCCACAGGAGCCCTGATGCTGAAGTGGTTTGGTTATTCGTTGGGCTGTGATTTCAAGGTCAGCAGTTCAAAACCACCAGCCCCTCTGAGGGAGAAATAAAGGGCTTTCTACTCCTGTAAAGACTTATAGTTTCAGAAACCATAGAACAGGGGCAGTTCTACCTGGCCCAATATGGTCACTGTAAGTCAGCATCTACTCAATGGCAATGAGTTTGGTTTGGGGGTATACCCACAACGTGACTGAGCCTAGTTTTTTATACTGTAGGTTGCTTACCTTGAAATTAGAATAATAAGCCTGGTCTTATCTAAATATTTTTAACTAATTTTTATGATGGCAAAATGCGCATTACAAAAAGATTGCCCTTAGGGTCTAGGACATTCCCAGTGTTGTACATCTCTCACAATGATCTAGTTCCAGAACAATTCAAGACCTTCAAAATAAAGCCCCTACCCACTTAGTAGCCCTGCTCCGTCCCCCAGGGCTCAGCCCCAGCCACTGGCATCTGCTTTTGTGCTGTCTGTCTCTAGATTTGCCTATTGTGAATAGGTCCTGCACATGGTCTCTGGAGTCTGGCTTCTTTCACTGAGTATAGTGTTTTCAAATTCCATGCAAGTTGTAATGTGCATCAGTATAGAATTCTTTTTATGGCTAAATAATATTCTACTGTATAACTAATCTGTATTTTTAACCCATTCATCAAATATTGAAATTTTACTTGTTTTCCCCTTTGGGGTCTCATGAATAACTTATGATTATATCTTAATAATACTAATTACTATGGTGATAATTATTATCCTAGTGATAATTATTATTTTTATGACATGGGTAGACTGTCTGTTTATTTGTTCCCTTCCTTTCCCAATTAGACAATAAGTTCCTGAAGGCAGAAACTTTGGATCAATAGGACCTTGACTTATATCAAGCACAGAGTAAGTACATGCTCAATAAATCTGTTAACTAATGGCTGATTTTAGTTAAGAGAATCTACTGCCCAATCACAACAGATATGAGTTATAGCAAAATTTGCTCTCTTAAAATGATAGAACACTATGTCTTGAAAGATCTTACACATCAGCTGGTCCAATATTGTTGTCTTAGACTGAGTTCTCTAGAGAAAGAAACCCAAAGATATATATGTGAATATATAAGGGATTTTAAAAGTTTATGGGAAAACATGATTAAAAGATTATGAATCCCAAAATCCATTTTCAGAGTCCACATTTGGACTAAGCTTCTGGTGAATCCCCTTTGATCACTGAGAACCCTGGTCAAACAGGCAGCACTGTAAAGTGGACTATGGCAGACATGGTTAGGGTCAAATCATTTGATCTCCCTTTTGACCCATTTCAAAGCTGTTTCTGTTTTAAAAATGAAAGGGAGTTACTTTGGATTGAGATCCGGGTGAATCCTCTCTAGCCAGGACATGGGCTGTGAATAACCTTAGTAACATACAGAATGCACTGGAAAGTGAATGGTCGCAAATGCGCTTAGATTAAAAGTTAGCACCCTATCATTTGATCTACCTTGCGATCTGTTTTAAGTTTGTTCTGGTTCTTACTATTTTCTGCTTTTCAGTTGACATTTTTATTTATTCTATTATTCTTGTTAAAATTTTTTGTTGCTTTTGTTTGTTTGTTTTTAAATGTTTTTCTGCACATGAAATCCAGGATAGGCAATTCTATAGATCCAGTTGCTGGTTTAATGGTTCTTTGGGGGCATGACAAGAGAGGTGGGGGGAAATGGGGAGCTAATAAGAATGAGTCAAAAGAATGAAGAAAATGCTCTAAAATTGGCTGTAGTAATGATTGTACAACTCTTCTTGATGTGACTGAACTAGTGAATTTTATGATGTGTGAATTATATACCAATAAAACTATTGGGGGGATTTATAAAAATGAGATTTCCCCCCAAATTTTTAGAATTTTACTATCATAAAAAGTTCTTAATCATATAAAGGTAGATAAGACCAGGCATATTATTCCAATATTAAGTTAAACCCCTACTCGCTACGTACAATATGAAACACTTGGCTCAGTACTATTTTGGATGTAAAGGTAAGGGACACAAAGCTGGGCTTTCTTTTGTATAGAGAGATTTATCACAAGGAAATAGCTGATGGGGTTGTAGAGGGTGACAAGACCCAAGTCCGGGTCAAATGTCATGCTGGAGGCTTATCCTGACTCACATAGCTCAGAGACAGATCAACCCAAGATTGGCAGATCAGATGGCAAGCTACTGACTCAAAGGCTGCAGAGGCTACTGTCTCCAGGATCAGCAGGTAATACAGCAGACCACTGGCTCAAATTCAAAGAACCAGAGGCCAGGTGATGGAGAACCAGGTGCAGAAAAACAGGCTAGCATTGCCAGAATGTGTATTAGTATGTGCACAAGCACATGCGTGCCTAAATACTGGAGGCAGGCCACACCCCAAAGACACACCCTTTAAATTGACCATTTGCTCATTTCAGGTATCATTATGAAAATGATTTTATATTATATCAGGTCTCATGATGAGAAATGACTACATCGTAACTGCCAGACTACTGAGAATCAAGATGCAGCCAAGTTGAAACATAATCTTAACTGTCACTCTTGTTATTTGATATTTTTGGATCCATCACTTTGTGATTGTAAGAAATTGGGCAAATTTCTTAATCTTTTTCTTATTCAGATTCCTCATGTGTAAAATAAGAGTAAAACACAGTCTACCTCAGAGGGCTGATTGGATGTTTACATGATAATATATATTCCACATTTTGATTAAGAATAAGGAGAGGAAACCAACAGGATAAACAATTTCCCCAATATGTCATACCTAGCTAGGGGCACAAAACTGAGCCTGGGACCGGTGACTTCCTTCTCATTCATAGTGCTTAATGGACACCCAGAACCTGATTGGAGGTTAAACCTTCCCCTTGAGGAGAGAGGAGGTGGGAAAGGGAGGGCGGGAAGAGGGAGCTGATAGTATTGGTGATTGTATAGCTCCACTCAACCGAATTGAACAACAGAATTGTATGTGAATGGATATACTGGATTGTGTAAGCTATGTCAATAAAATGATTATTAAAAAAAGAAAAAGCATATGATAGAGCAGAAGGGTAGAAGAAGAAGAAAAAACCAAAACACTTCCCCCTTATGAGAACATTACCGTTTCATAGTCACCCTCTCCAGACTAAACCTGTATCTTCTCTGAGGAGTTGTCCACTAGGCTGGCCTAGCCCTAGCCCTGGCCATGGCCTTGGCTTTTGGCTTTTGTTTTGTTTTTAGCTTTCTACCTTCCAAATCATACTTCATGTCTACTTCATTCAAATAAATTTTGTGTATCTACCAGTTAAAGCAATTATTTCAAAAAGATGTTCCTAAAAATAGTCACTTATGCCTCAGGTTATTTCTAGGTTAAAAAAAATCCTGGCCAAATACATTTGGGAAATAGTACATCTTTTGAAAATGAACAATGCAAATTAGCATAGAGAAGCTACTGAGAGGTTATGCATCTGTATACCTGTTCAATTTTTATTTATCCCAGCCATTCCAGGGCATAATTAAATATGAGGAAAACTCTTCCCCCCTTCCCCCAGCATAAGTTCTATCACCATCTTTAGAACACCACAAAAATCAATCTCAGGAGTACTGGTGTTGGGTGCCACACCTGGCTTCAAGTAAAAATGTTATATTTTAGTATACAATCGAAGAGGTCAGGTTTTTAACTAGTTTTATTTTGTTGGGGTGTTTGGTTTTTATTTTTCACTGCTCTTAGGATATTATCTAGCAAATAGTAAGAGGTACTCAATTATTTATTAAAGAAATGAGTGATTTGGGAAGGACATGTTGTCTTTATGTCTTATCTTTTTTCTTAATAGAAGTGAGTAAAGGTTTATATCATTTTATTAGGGACTCATACAACTCTTATCACAATCCATAGATACATCAGTTGTGTAAAGTACATTTGTATATCCACTGCCCTCATCATTCTCAATACATTTGCTCTCCACCTAAGCCCCTGGCATCAGCTCCTCATTTTTCCCCTCCCTCATGAACCCTTGATAATTTATGTTATTATTTTGTCATATCTTGCCCTGTCTGGCGTCGCCCTTCACCCACTTTTCTGTTGACTGTCCCCCAAGGAGTAGGTCACATGTAGATCCGTATCATCGGTTCCTCCTTTCAAACCCACCCTCCCTCTGCCCTCCCAGTATCACCACTCACACCACTGGTCCTGAAGGTATCATCCACCCTGGATTCCCTGTGTTTCCAGTTCCTATCTGTACCAATGTAAGTCCTCTGGTCTAGCCAAATTTGTAAAGTAGAATTGGGATCGTGATAGTGGGAAGGGGAGGAAGGGAAGAAGCATTTAGGAATTAGAGGAAAGTTGTATGATTCATCGTTGCTACATCACACCCTGACTGGCTCATCTCCTCCCCGAGACCCTTCTGTAAGGGGATGTCCAGTAGCCTATAAATGGGCTTTGGGTCTCCACTCCACACTCCTGCCCTCATTCACAATTTTATGATTTTTTTGTTGTGATGATGCCTTATCCCTGATCCCTTCTTTGTTGCTTCTGAGCTAGATGGCTGCTTGTTTACCTTCAGGCCTTTAAGACCCCAGACACTATATTTTTTGATAGCCAGACACCATCAGCTTTCTTCGCCACATTTGCTTATGCACCCATTTGTCTTCAGCAATCATATCAGGGAGGGGAGCACACAATAATATGATTTTTTGTTCTTTGATGCCTGATAACTGATCCCTTAGGCACCTCATGATCACACAGGCTGGTGTGCTTCTTTCACGTGAGCTTTGTTGCTTCTGGGCTAGATGGCCGCTTGTTTACCTTCAGGCCTTTAAGACCCCAGACACTATATCTTTTGATAGCTGGGCACCATCAGCTTTCTTCACCACATTTGCTTATTCACCCACATTGTCTTCAAAGATTGTGTCGGGAGGGTGAGCCTCATAGAATGCCAATTTAATAGAAGAAAGTATTCTTGCACTGAGGGAGTACTTGAGTGGAGGCCTAATGTCCTTCTGCTACCTTAATACTAAACCTAAAATATATGCACATAGATCTGTTTCCCCATTCTCATATATAAATATATTTACATATGTACTTGTCTTTATTTAGGCTTCTATAAATGCCCTTTGCCTCCTAGCTCTTTCCTCTATTACTTTTGATTTTCCTTTTGTCCCACTATCATGCTCAGTCTTCATTTGGGTTTCAGTAATTCCTTTTTTTAATAACATTTTATTAGGGACTCATACAACTTTTATCACAATCCATACATATACATACATCAATTGTATAAAGCACATCTGTACATTCTTTGCCCTAATCATTTTCAAAGAATTTGCTCTCCACTTAAGCCTTTTGGTTACATTACCCTTGATCACGCCCTACCAGGCATCCTACACCCACCTCACTACCAATTTGGATCACTTGTTGTTCCCTTGTCTCTGGGTTTGTTAACACCACTACCTTTCCCCCCTTCCTTCCCCTCTCCCATATCCCCCCAGAGCTGTCGGTCCTGTTGTTTTCTCCTCCAGATTGCGCATCGAGCCTATCTTATTTAGACAGACCTGTGGAGAAAATAACATGCACAAAAACAAGACAGAGCAAAACCAAATAAGAATATACAACAAAACAACAACAAACCAATGACTAAAAATAGCAAAACAAAACACAACAAGAAAGAAAAGCTTATAGTTAGTTCAAGGACTGTTTGTTGGCCTTTAAGAGTGTTGTCCAGTCTGTTGGGGCACCAAGGCCTGGCCCTAAAGTCCACCTTTGGCATTCCCTGGGGACCTCCCTGCTCCATTCCCTTGCTGTTCTGTTGCACCCCCTTTGTGTTTTGCCTCGGTGTGGCAGGATCAGATCAGGCACAATTCCCACACTATGTCTCCGGTGTTGTCCCCTGTAGGGCTGTGGGTCAGTGACAGGTGTCGAGCCTCATAGTGGGGCCGGCCATGTGGTCCTCTCTGTGGACTGGCTGTTCTCATCAGGAACATTATCCTCAAGGCTTGGTGGGCCAGGATGTGCTCCATTCTCTCCTCCTCCCCCTTCATCTGCTCCCGTGTGCTCTGATCAGATATGTCCCTCTCCTGGAGCTGCATATTCAGTGCCGTCCTTTGAAATACATTCTTCTGGGGTGAGGGGCAGGTGTCCCCACAGTAGTTGGGATTGGGGCTGGCCCCTCAGAACTCTCCACTGGTTCCCTACTCCACACCGGCATGTTGCAGTCACATCTTGGAGCCCTGGGTTGAAGTCCGCTCCCTCTTCCCCTATGGAGATATAAACAATACCCTCCCCTTGGGTGGGTTAGTGCCCTGTGCCCCCATTACCCAAAATGAGTAAATTTTAATAGCGCTTGCAACTGGGAATTTGAGGCCTTGGTCAGTATAGAGAAGCCATCTAATGCCAGGGATAGGCTGCTATGTCTCCAGTCTGGTGTGCTTGAACAGAAAACCCTCCCAAATGAAGTCATACTCCCAAATGAAGGCTAAGATGTCATATGCTGAGTCTGGTCACTTCCCTTCTAAGATGGAAAGATGTACTTACAGTAGACAAGACACACAGTCAGGATGACAGCCGCCTGGTTAACAAAGGCTCCTCCCAGACACCAATATTTCCCGTCATGCCAGTCTTCATGACGGACACCCAAAAGGAAGATTCCCATAGAGATCTGATACAAGTCAGCAGGCTCTCTCCCTGAAGTTCCTGAAAGAATAGACTCTTCATCTGACCCTGGCCAGTCCTAGAATCTAGGCTGATACTGACAGGGTCCAGAAACGTGATGGCCAGAGAAGGCAACTTCAGTGTTTCCAAGTGAAATGGTCTTCCTCTTCAGAACCTTTAGCTCAGCTAAGTGGAGACACCTGGTGTTTGTTGTCGCAACTTCAAGAGCAATATGCATCAAAGGCTCCTAAGAAAAATTGCATCATCCTCAAGACAATTGAGAAAAGGAAACGTAGATGGCAGCAATCTCATCCATCTGCGTCTCTTTCTTCCTTCTCGGATTTTCCACCAACTTAGTTTTTGCTCCAGATTCTTGCCTCTCAACCTGGAGTAAAGCACAATTAAAAGCATTTCGCAAGTTACGAACCAGATTTGTTCCTAAGCGTGTCTGGGAGTTGATTTTGTACATTGAACAAGTGCATCCAGTTCCTATTTAGTCTTAATGTCTGTGCGAGCAAAGACCTGAAGCTTTTGCAATGATTTCGAAGCGGTGTGTACAGCAAGTGAAGGTGATCATGAGGAAGAATGTGTTGCCATAAAGGGTTGGTTCAGTGTCTTCAAAATGAGGGCAAATTTATTTATCAATAAAGGGCAAGTACGAATGGAGTTCGGAGGTTCGTAACCCGAGGACTGCCTGTGCAAGGCACTCAAAATCTGCGAGAGGTCAGAAAAGAGGCAGAAATCTCTTTCCTGATGGTTTCATGTTGTCAGGTCTTAAATCAGGGTAGGGACTTTTGTGCAGTCACTGTTTAGTAATACTTAATAAGTAGCTGGTGTAACACAGATCCAAAAAAATTTTTTCAGCCTATACAAGGCCAAAGGAATATTAAAGTTTCACTACAGAAGAAATATGGCCGCTGCCAAGAACTGATTAGTCATAAAATCTGCGACATTATCATCATTCATCATTGCCTTTCTTTTAACGACTGTACTAAAAAGAGAGACATCAAAGTTTTCTAAATAAAGTTATAAGAATGTTGTACGCAGATGAGGCCTCCAAATATTTTGATAGAACCTGAACCAAGAAAATATAGAAAAATCATTGAAACAAATCACAAAACATATGTTGTTATGTTTTGCTCTAAAAACCATGACGTTTATCCAGAACCCTATTATGGTAACTGCTTAGCTTTTCATGCATTCCTAAATTACCATGTAATCTAAAACCTTGTTTTCAGCTGCCCTATATTGGAAAGTCCCTTAAAATAATCAGGATGATTACAGGCTAGTATTCAGAGAGAAACTTGCTTGCCTTATTGTAAATGGAAGTGTTATTTATCAGACAGGCTCCTTTAAAAAAAAAAAAGTTACCTCAGAAACACACAATCACAATGTACTCAGGAAATACCTAACCCAAGGACTGCATTTTGGGCTCTGAAACCTTTCAAACACATGGATAGTTGGTGTAAAAATATGTTCTTTTCCTGCAGGGACTTGACCGTAATTAGTGTGCCAAAACTCTCTCACAGAGATTTCATTGTTTTATCTACTTACATCATCTTAATTCGATTTTATTTTACTTTGTCAAAGTCATATTAATGTAAATGTGTTCTTGATAGCAAACAGAGTTCTTTTTTATGCAAAACAGGACTCAGCTGAGTCTAATAAAACAGCTTGCAGTCTATTAGACTATAACAGTAATGTGCTTATTTTGTTTCTCAAATCAAGACTGCGTCAGAAAGCTATATACAGAGATTTGTCTTGTTTTTCACAATAATTGCTAGGGTGGGGTTACACTATGATCTTTAAATGAATAGTATCGCTTAGAACAAACACTTCGTATATCTTTTATCTTCCTGTGCATACAGTTTTGAGTTTTCTTTGAAAACGCTGAGCTACTTTTCCACATAAGTCATCAGAATATTTCCAAAGAATTCTAACTGCCAGATTAATTATATCTTGCAAACAAAGATAGATAGCTTACATTCTTTATTCAGAATTCCTGCCAGTATGGAGCAACTGGCAACAAATTAATTTCTTTTGCAACCATGCAAAATGTTTCGCTATGAAAAGCCCTGGAAGGTAAATGGATCCTTTAAAAAGAAGAAGGAGAAATCAGGTTGCTCACTTGGAAAGACTAACCTGTGAGCAAAGAACAGAGGATTAAAGGTACTTGACTAGTGGGCCCCACGCTCCCCACCCCCCAGGCCCCTTTTTAGTATTGATATTAGAGTCCTCTGTTAATGTATTCAGCTAATTAAGGATTTCTGTGACCTGGTGGCAATTTTTGAAATCTAGAGACTTTTCCCCTTTAGATTCTGCCTCTCCCACAGTGCAGAATATAATCTATTTCCAGTTAGTCTGTTTATATGTCAGCTGTGCCTCCACTACAGGCCTCTAAAATGTTTTAATAAATTTATCAACCAAAAAATATTACAAACATTTCATTTCCTTTGATTCAGACACACACACACACAGACACACACAAAAAAAACCCTCTGCCTTCATGGCAAATTCCTGCTGGTATGAATCACTCTAAGTAATATTTGCTTTAACGTTCGTGTGGTTCTACAAACAACCTTTATATGGCTGGACTTCAAAGGGAGGAGAAATAAAGGTTAGAAATGTGATAGGAGTAATCTATTATTAGGCATGAAACATTAAACCACTTTTAGCTATAAGTCTTAAAAGCTGAATAATCTAGTTTTTTGTGTGGGGAGGGTTGGTGTGTGCTTTCTTGGTTGTTTTGTTTTAAACATAGTGCATATTTATTGTGCTTTCTCTCTTACATAGGCATTTATCACAGAAGGGTATTTGGAAGAGAAATATTTTCCATTACACCATGCACCACAATTTGTTTTAATTTTTTCCTAATATTTAATTTAGAAAATGGTAATATTATAACAGGGCTCTCATGTGTCCTGGCAAAATTCTCCGGTGTTCTTTGCAGAGTAAAATTAATCTGTTACCACTCTGATGACCTGCAAGTCAGGTTTCAGTAAAGTAGGTTGGGGCGGGGAGAGGGGGGTGGTGCAGAAAGGTAGGTTGAGTTGGGTAGGAAGATAAGATCTCTTTCTTCAAGTAAAAGGAAAAAAAAAAAGCTCAGAGGAATGTCCCAACCCACCCATGCCATCAAATGACAAAAAATAAGCTGAACATGTATTTGAGCTGGAGTATTTGAAAACATTTATTAGCTCCATCCATAACGACATTCACTGCAGGAATGTTAATTGTTAAAATCTGTACTGAAGTTATTACTTAAAGCAGGGAGGGAGGAGGGGGGCTGCATTGAGTGGAAATTCAGCTCCTTTTAGTTCCTTTTTTTCCCTCCTCTACATATATTTGCACTTAAAAAAAAGAATGTTATGAAATAAGTCAGATGTCAGATGGAGTGCTTTCTAGCACAAGGGAATGCAAAACAGTGTTAAGGATATATGCATATGCAAGAATGAAAAACAACATTGGTAACATTTTGTTCTTGATTAAATTTGTGTTCCTAATACAGTAGATTAAAAATAAGTCCAACTGTTAAACCCATTAGCGTTCCGCCACAGCGGATGTGCCAGGAACGCAGCCTGTCTTTGGACCAGGTCTGGCTTTCTCTGGTAGCCTAGAGGAGACATAGAAAACCCGACCCCCAGGCAATCCAGCCCCCAACACCATCAACAATCCTAGAGTTTAGAGATTCCCCATTTCCATCTCTTGATAATCCCAGAAATCTTATTAACATTTTCCCACACTGTTTCAACACTGAGTATCTCTAAGCAAGGTTAGATGACATATTGGTTCAGAGAGAGGAAGAAAGGATTGCTACGAGCTATTGTCAATCAAATCCCTGCTGGAGGAAAATTAAACTGTATCCTATCAGATAGTCATTGGTGAAACGTGCGGCCTTGACCACTGTGGTAAGCCCTCCCTCTGGTCTCCACAAAGTGTTTGATCGGGTCTAACAATAGGATTAAATCTCAAAGTGTTCCGCCTGGAAGATCATGATCAACCCTCTTGTTCTGTGCGTGAGACCCAAGGAGGTTCAATACATTGCTTGGACCAGGTGACAAGGAATCGCTGGTGGTGCTTGTCTACTGACCAAAACGTTGTCAGTATGAATTCACCCAGAAGCCCCCTGGGAGAAAGTTCTGGCTATCAACTTCCAAAAGATCACAGCCATGGAAAACCCTGTGGCGTGTTGTTCCACACTGAAATAAATGGGGTTGCCGGGTGATGGAATTAACCCAATGGCAACTGGTTTGAGATCCGTTCTTTCTTCTTTCTTTCTTTTTGGTTGTTATTGGTGGTGGTGGTCATGCTGGTAGTGGTTTGGTTGTTGATCAACATCACATCAGGAATCTTAACCTAATTGGATCAGAAATCCAAGTGTTGGCATCCCAAAACTTGTCCATTGTGAGATAGGGAACCGCCCTTTCCATTTGTTCCAAAAAGAACAGGAGAATGAGAAACAATGTATTTCTTCAGATAATTACAGTAATACTTCTTCAACTAGAGTGTGATTACACCTGTATGCTTTCATAGTTTGTATGTAGGGTTGCTGTTCTTTTAAACAAAGTTATCAACTCTTTAATTCTCACTCATTCTTCCTTGACACAAACCCACCAATCACGCCCCTCCCAGTTTCGCTGTTCCCCCTCCAGTGTACTTCTCTGATCTTTGGTCAATCTGGTTTAATAGGTGACCTGTGGCTGAGGTTCTCTCTTCACATGGAAGGAGTGCTCTCTGCTGTGACCTGCTTTCATGAGGCTGGAACATTTGCAAATCTAGAAAGTAATAGCTCCCCAAAAGCAGTCGCAGAGAGCTACAAATATTGCCAGGAAAAGAGAACAGTTAATTGAAACTATTTGGGGCATGCAATATTGAACAAGGAGATGGTTTCTGAGCAACACATATCTAAATGTGGCTTGCCAAAGACCTGCACACTTTTAATTTGCTCTACAAATTTGGTTAGCCCAATAAAGTGTAAACATCAAACACTAGTCATGGAGAGCATTAAACATTAACCAACTGAGACCTTAAAGACTCCGGCAGAACATTAAAATTAGAGGAGAGAGAGAGAGAGAGAGACTAGGCAACTCTGGGAAATTAGGTTAAGACTACAAAAGAGGAAGAATGTTTGCTGGCAAGTGAAACTAAAGTGAAAACGATTTTCAGATTGGTAATTATTTGTCATCATAAATAGGCCATTTTTCTCCTGGGATCGTTTTCTAAACACGTAAATGTAAGACAGTCCATTTGATTTTCAAATTGTTCCCTAGGATTTAATATATTCTCACCCAAATGGACCTTGCACAAGAGTGTTTCAATTGCTGCCCCAAACCCCATGAGCTTCTAGAAAAAAACTGTGCCTCTTCTTCATTTGCATTTGTGTGTGTTTTATGTTTCTTGACCTGAGGCTCAAAACCGTAAGTAAATGTTCAATAAACTTCTGTTGAAGAGCAGAGTGAAAATGCTTCTGAGGAGATAAGGTTAGCTCCTAAATTCACCCACTCAGACTTGTGCTCCACTGGTTAAAAAACAAAAACAAAAAAACCCAGCATCAGTACGGTATGTACCCTCTTCTCTAGAAAAGCAATAAGCACTTCCTTTGAAATAGTAAGATTCAGGGAATGAAAAATAAGACTGCATTCAAGCACTTTGGTCTCTAAATATTCTTTGTCCCAGAGAGTCTTAGAAAGTGAATCCTAAAATGTATGATCTATTTTCTCTCAAAAGAACATTTGATACATTATTTTTTCAGTATACATTAAGGGTCCAGGATGTAGCAGGTAGAGGTTCTCAGTAACATCACATATTCAAGGTGATGCCGGGGTAAAAATAAGTTAAGCCACTATTACAAGATTTGATTAATTCTGAAGATAAATGAATATGACTGTATACATACATATGTACACATGCATGTATGAAGAAAGGGTTTCAGAAAGTTCATAGAGAGATTGAATTAAAAGATAAAGGATTTTTTCCCACAAAAAAATTAAGGCCCCCTCACGTATGCGTGTTTTTTTTTTCTTCCTTCCTTCCTGTCTTTTACACCACATGTCTGTCATTTTACTAGACTATAGTGGCTTGGGTGTGGTCCTAATCCTGGAAGCTATGTCACTGGTATTTAAGTACAAGCAGGGTAATTCCTGGTGAATCAGCTTCAACAGAACCTCCAGAATACAGCCAACTAGGAAGGAGGACTGGGCAATACACTTCTTAAAAAAGAAGCTAGCCAGTGGAAACCTTCTGAATAATGGCAGGACGTTGTCTGATACGGGACTGGAAGATGCAGAAGACCCTCAGAGTATGACTGGGGAATAGCTGTCCCCTCAAAGTGGAGTCGACTCTGATGACATGGGCGGAGCCAAGCTCTCAACCCTGATGACATGGGCGGAGCCAAGCTCTCAGGACCTTCAGCTGCTGATGGGGCCACTCAAAATGAAGAGAAATGTCTGCAAACATCCCCAAGCAATTGGAACTTGGAATGTATGAAGTATAAATGTAGGAAAATTAGAAGTTTGTCCAAAATAGAATAGGATAGTAGAAGATATATAGCCGAGACCTTGGTCAGCTGAAGTGGACTGGTGTTGGCCGTTTTGAATCAGACAACCACGTGGTCCACTATTCCAGGAATGACAAAACGTCACATTTATCAGCAGAAAGAACAGACCTATCAGAGGCCTACAGGGAGACTAGCCACTTAATAAGACTGTTACCCACAGTCACCTCAACCAATAAGGCCAAATATGAAGGATTTTACCACTTTCAGCAGCCTGGAATTGAAAAAGCTTCCAATCAAATTTCATTAATTATTGATAATTAGAAAACAGAAGTGAGAAACAATGAAGAGGGATTGATAGCTCAAAAATATGACCTTGGTGATAGAAACCAGGATGGGGTTGTGATAAAAATGTTTAAAACCCATGGCTTATTCGTTGCAAATACCTTTTATGCCAATAGCATCAGTAAGAGTACATATGCAAAGCTTGCCAAGGAGAATAGGCAGAAATAAAATTAACTACATCTGTGGAAAGAGATGAGAGAGAAGCTCAATATTATCCGTCCGGACAAGGCCAGGGGCCAACTGCAGAAAAGACCATAACTTTCCCACGTAAAAGTTCCAGATGAAGCTGAAGAAAATTAAAGCAAGTCCATAAGAGCTAAAGTCTGACCCACTGTACATCCCACCAGAATTTAGAATTTGTCTAATTAATGACTAAAGACCAGGCATCAGAACATGAAGAAAGCAAAAAAAAAAAAAATCATTAAAAAGACAGATAAAGGAATGGATAGGATTTTGTCTGAAACCCTTCTTTCAAAAGAGACTCTGAAACTTGCTTTTTAAGAGTAGCTAACGTGAAGGGAAGAAATAATTAAATAAAGAGCTGAGCAGATTTCAAAGGGCCGCTTGAAAAGACAAAGTATTATAATGAAACATGCAAAGACCTTGTATTATAATACCAAAAACCCCAGCATTGCTTAAGCTAGAATAACTTAAGACATAATTTAAGCTTCAAATTGCAGTATTTGGCTTCTGTGGACAAAATATTGAATAAGACAGGAATCATCAAAAGAAAATTGAAGGAATACACAACCCGCTGCCAAAAAGAATTGGTCAACATTCAATCATATGATCAAGAACTGATGGTATTGAAGGAAGAAATTCAGCTACATCGAATGCATTAGTGAAAAAGAAGACTACAGGAAAAGATGGATCATCAATTGGTGTTTCAATAAATAGATGCAATGCTGAAAGTATCTCATCCATAGCAAAAAATTTGGGAGAAAGCTCCTTGGCCAACTGACTAAAAGAAATCAAAGTTTGTGCCCCTTTCCACGAAGGTAAGTAAACAAAATGTGAAAAGTGTTGAATGATATCATTATTATCACACACGACTAAAATTTTGCTGGAAATAATTAAAAACAGTTATAATAATACATTGACAGGAAACTGCCTATTCAGCTTCAAGCTGGACTCAGGAGACGATTTACAGTGAGGGCTGTCATGGCTGGTGTCAGATGGACTTGGAATGGAACAGAGAAATTCCCACAAACGTTTACCTATATTTTAAGAGCTATGCAAGGGCATTCAATTTGGTGCATCATAATAAAGTATGAACAATATTACAAAGACTAGGAATTCAAGAACACTTGGCTGTGCTTGTGTGGAATCTGGACATAGACGGATTAGAACAGAATAAAGGGCTACTATGTGTTTTAAGGAGCCCCGGTGGTGTCGTGGGTTACGCATTGGGCTGCTAACTGCAAGGTCAGCAGTTCAAAACCACCAGCTGCTCTGTGGGAGAAAGATGAGGCTTTCTGCTTCCACCAACAGTCATGCACAGAGGCAGGTAGCTAGAGCCTTAATTGACTCCATGACAGTGTGTTTGAGGGGTTTTGTTGTTGTTGTTTTAATGTGGTGTAAAGGCAAGAAAAGAGTGCATCAAGATTGTATTCTTTCCTTGTGTTTATTTAGTCTGTATGTTGAGCAAATTCCAGAAAATGAACTATATGCAACTTTGGAATTTGAGGAAAACTTATTAACCTATAATATGCAGATGATACCACCTTACATGCTCAAAGCAAAAAAAAAAAAAAAACACTTACTGATGATGATCAAATTGCAATCTCCAGTGTGGATTTACAACTCCACGTACAGAAAATGAAAATCCACACAAAAAGACCGATAAGCATCATCATGATACATGGAGAAAATATTAAAGTTGTCCAAGACTTCCTTTTACTTAAATCCGCAATCAACACGCATAGAAGTAGCAATCAAGAAATCAAAATATATATTCCTGTGGGCACATCTGCTACAAAAGATTTCTTTAAAATGTTAAAAAGCAAAGCTGTCACCTTGAGGACTAATGTCCACCTGACCGAGCCGTGGCATTTTCAATTGCCCTTCTGCACACAAAACCTAAACACCATTAAAGAAGACCCCAAAACAGCAATGCCTTTGATTAAGGTATTGGCAAAGAATTTAATGTGCTTGGGACTTGCAGAAGAACAAGCACATCTGTCTTGAAAGAAGTAAAGCCATGACTCATTTTGTACGTGAGGAGGTGAGATTTTGTCTCATGACTGTGGACACAGAAAAAAGCGATCATGCTTGACAAAGGAGGTCAGTAAAGAAGAGGAAGACCTTCAAGGAGATGAATTGAATAAACAATGGCCCAACAATAACCACGGTTATGACTATGGCGTCCCAACAGGCAGTGTTGCATTCTGGCATACATAGGAAAGCTGTGACTAAGAACCAACTCTGTGACACCTAAAAATAATACCTTCTTGGGTAGTTACATAATCTGATGTCAACTTGCAAAGGGGTGGAATCTAGCCTGTCAATCAGGGCACAGCTGGATGACCTCATTTGGAGACGCCAAGGAGATAAATAGCTCACTGGAGGCCGGATAACAGACTCTTTGCTTATCTTCCTGCTGACAAGACACATGGAGCTATGTTAAAGACCTTCAGCTGGAGGAGCCACGTGGAGACCCCGCCCGCGTTGAGATGCTTCCACTGTCTCCCAAGACTTTCCATCCACTGGTCTATGATTTTCCTGCATTCAGTGTCATTGCATGTATTTCATGAATCGGAAGAGGAGTTTATAGATTGGTATTGGACATATGTGCTAATATCGGACTTAGGGACTTGATCTGATCTGGACTGGACTGGGATGTTTTCTTAATATAACAATTGCTGTTTGATATAAAATTATTTATTACACACATATGAGTGCCCATGAATTTGTCAACCCAGACTAACACCCTTCTTAAGGTTAAAAAGATGACAGAATACTAATGACAAAACAGGAACATCTTAGAAGCCATTTGGTAATTTAGGTATTCCCAGAAGTAGATCCTGATACAAGAATTTGAATTTAAACTGTTGACAAAGATTTGACGAAGACGTTTATTTCAGAGATGAAGGAAGCGTTCTGGGGAGAAGAAAACTGAGACAAGTTAGAGATGACAGTGAGATCAAGAAGTGTCATTAAACTGGTGACCATCTAGGGCAACTCAAGCTTAATCATAATGGGAAACTCTAGACCACTCATCACAGAACTGTTCCACCAGAGAGGTGGGAGCTGTGATATTTGTACATCAGCTTCTATCAGTCTTCAGAGAAGGTTGTTCCTGACCAGCAACAATGTCGATACTTGCAGCCAATCACATAGCAAATCAAGTTTGGGTAGCTAAGAAAGGCCTCAAGCAAAGCTCTCAGGAGCTGTCATTGAAAGCTAACGGGCATGTTCTGATATCATAGGGGTAAAAAGTTACAGGCAGACCCCTTTGATGGAGTTTCTTGCTATAAGGAGTAAGCCAGAGACGTTTAATTACAGTTTGCTATTGTTTTTAGGTGCCGTCAAATCAGTTCCAACCCATCGCAACCCCATGTACAACACAATGAAACCACCCAGTCTTGGACTATCTTCATAATGGTTGCTATGTTCAAGCCATTGGTGTCAATGCATCCTCTCCTCAAGGGCCTTCCTCTGTTCCACTGCCCCTCCACTTGACCAAGCATGATGTCCTTCTAAGGCACTGGTGTCTCCTGATAACAAGCCCAAAGTACATGAGACAAAGTCTCGCTATCCTTGCCTCTAAGGAACATTCTAGCTATTCTTCTAAGACAGACATTTTTGTCCTTCTGGCAGTCCATTATATTTTCAATAATCTTCGCCAATACCATAGTTCAAGTTCATCCATTGTTTTTCTTCTTTCTTCCTTATTGAATGCCAGACTTTCACATGGATCTGGGATGATTTGAGATACCCTGGCTTGGGTCAGGCACACTTTAGCCCTCAAAGTGACATCCTTGCTTTTCAGCACTTTGAAGAGGCCTTGTGTAGCAGACGTACTGTGCGAAGCATTGTTTGATCTTTAAGCCTAGCACAGTGGCTGACACATTTGTATGGTCACAATCAATATTTGTTGAATAAAGGAAAGAGGCGTTGAATACATCAGTTGTTGGATTTTTTGGTAATGCTTCACATATACAGTTCGAGTTGTTTTTAGTAGCCATCAAACTGATTCCAGCTCATGGTGATCCCAGGTGTAAAGAAGGAACGGTCCCCGGGATGTTCCAGGCTGCCACCTTTCAGAAGCAGGTCACCAGGCCTGTCATCTGAGACCCCTCAGGGTGGGTTGGAATTGCCAACATTTGCCTACAAATTAAGTAATTAACCATTTGCATCACCCAGAGACTCCAAATATTGATTATTCTGTTTATTTAATATCAAAATAGCTCTGCTTTTCCTCACAATGCTCAGGCATTGGTTCAGTCAGACCTAAGGTTACATCCCATTGACATTGTTTTCTAGCTGTGACTGGGTGAGTCTTCACATGTCACTTCATCTCAGTTAGTCCCTTTCTGCATGCCTGTTTCGTCACATTGAAAGATGTAGGCCTTGTCAAACAAAATTGTAAGGCTTAGTACACAAACTAGCTCATGGAATATGTTCAATGCTACTGTATTGACTCGAGTGTCAAAGTCTGACTTCAGATCCCATTTTTGCCACCAATTTTTATCTTTCAATATGTTATTTAGGTCGTCTGGGGCAGGATTTCCCCAGCATTGAAATGGAGACAAAACTGCCCACTGCTCATCCCCACAGAGATCATGTGTAAGCAGAGATCATGAAAGGACGAAGTCACACTTAGGATTCCTAGTGGCACAATGGTTAAAGTGCTCAGCTGGCAACTAAGAGGTCAGTGGTTCAAAGCACCAGCTGCTCCATGGAAGGAAATGGTGGCAGTCTGCTTCTGTACAGATTTATGGCCTTGCAGACCTTACCGGTGGGCAGTTCTGCTCCATTCTCTCGGATCACCATGAGTCAGAACCAACTGGAAGGCAATGGGTTTAAGTTTGGAGCCCTGTACAGTTTGCACAGGCCTTGGATACACATCATCTCATTTCTGATCAGGAAAGAGTTTTGAACTTTCAAATCACTCTGACAACACAGGGAGGCATTTCTCTATTTGCTCCCAAAGTCCTCAAGTCTGACTTGTGTTTGGATTAAGTTGTGGACTGTGAGGTGACCCAGAGGCTGCACACAGTGCCCAGAGGGACTTGTGCTTGACTCCTCAGGCAGGCAGTGTGAAGAGTGTGTATGGAGATTCAAAATGAATCAAGGGTAGCATTTACAGCAGAAGACACTAAACCACTGAAGTGACCAGGTGTCTGAGTGGGACGGACTGGAATGGCCGAGCAAGGAAAGCTTTGTGCCCACTACACCAGGAGATAGACTCTTAGCCAGAGGGCAATTCCAATAGCATGTCTGAGCACAAATTGTGTGCCAGGCACAGTGGAGGCTACAAAGATGAATGTCTTTTTAGTATCTCTCTTTCAGAAATGACAAAATGGAGGCTTTAAAAAGTTAGGCTCAGATCTGCTTGAGAAAGGTGTTGAAATCACTGCACAGCTACAAAGAGTTGGATTAGGTTCTGATGCCACACCAAAGAAGTCCAATGCCCCAAACACATAATAATAGCTAATTTAAGAGAGAAAAATTCATAGTCACTGCTCTCCACATGCTCTTATTCTAGGGCATTCCTGAGCCTTCTGCAAGGAGGCAGCCAAGACAACAAGAAGGAATTTAAGTAATTAGTCCTATTTGTGATCCCTTCCCTTCATTGCCTCCCAATGAGCTCCCTTTAACTTAGGAAAATCTCAGAATCAGATAATAATTAGCAGCTTACTAACTTCATTTACTGAGCTCTTGGTCTGAGCCAGGCACTAGGCTAAATGCTTTGCCCTTGTTATCTCATTTTGCCCTTAAAATCGTGTGTGTGAAGTTCTGTGACCACCTCTTGTGGTGAAGTCGATTCTGCCTCCAGCCTGGAGATCTGTGCTCCAGAGGATTTTCAGTGACAGATTTTTCAGAAGATCATCAGGCCTTTCCTCCAAGGCACCTTTGGGTTGATTTGAACTGTCAACCTTTTGGTTAGAGTGCCTTAGCTATTTGTATTACCCATGGACTTCCCTTCTAATAGATGTTGAAACTGGAGTTTGGAGACGTTGAAGAACTCTCCCAAGATCAGGTGTGGAAGAACTGAGAGTCAAATGTTCAAGGCTTAATCCCAGACTCACTTCACTCATCCATAGTGTTAGGTCTCCTCTTGAGTCTAGATTCCTAATTAGATGGATAAGTTCCCATTTTCATTTAGATATTCCATATTAGATAGGACAAATCTGAGCTTTTAACTATTATAAACTTTTTAAAAATGTACTTGAGCAAATTATAGTCCGTAGGAATTCTTGATAACAGAGTTTAAACTAAAAAACAACAAAGCTTCCAAAACAGCATAATACAGCCTGTTCAGTGTACAATAGTATAAAAAGGCAGGATATATGATTGTGTATATATATATGTGATTACAATTGTGTAAATAATTGTTAAAACATTTCAGTAACATACATTTATATCAATATACTTTTCAAAATATCACATTCTAGATACAAGTTTAAATCCCAACATTTTTCACCTCAGGAGTATAAAAACTTACAGAACATTCAACAAGCTGGAAAAAAAAAGTCTAGAATGGAATACATTGAAAGGGGGAAAAATAATGTGTGTGTTTTTCTTACCTAAAAAGAGTGAGAATTATATGTATTACCAGGGGGAAAAATTGAACAATAACATTTGCTCATCTACCATATGTCAGGGACAGAGCTGGGCTTTTTACATCTATCATGCTAGCTAATGCCTGAAGCAAGCTTTCATTATTGTTAAAGTCGTGATTTTTGTCCATTTTACAAATAAGGAAAAGATGTCCAGGGAAATTACATGAGTGTTCCATGACCATACGCCTCATAAGTGACAGGGGTGGGATTTCTACTCCTTCTCACTCCAAGCTAAGGTCTTTGCATTACAACATGAGTCCATCATACAATGAACTATTTCTCTGTAATAAAATCATTTCCTGAGCTGTTCCTTTACTGTGTGTCCCTGATTCTATAAAGACTAGAAGAAAAAGGATATTTTTCCTGTCCCAAATCAAACTATGGAAGAGGTGTATTCCTGAGACTAGACGTGATCTACGAAGGAAAGGTGGGGCCCTTCTGGAAGCTACAGTGGAGTGAGGGGTTTCCAGGAAGGCTGCCCTCCAGACCTCTTGTCCAGGGGCTTTGCCCAAAGATCCTGCTGCCTCAGCGTTGCACATTGTAGGACCACCCATCACTGAAAAGAGGAATCCTAAGATTGCTCAGAGAAAATATAAATATCTCTAAATAATTAAAACAGTGGAACGTTCTTCCCCTCATGTAAGGTCTCAGATTTAACAATAAGAAGCTTCTGAAACACAGAGAGAAAGATGGCTGCCTTCTTTGCCAAGGCTAGAGGTATCAGACTCATTGGCATTGTGTCCCCATTGATGGGGAAAGGAGTTAGGACCAGTGTATTAACCGAAAGGTTAATGGTTCAATCCTACCCAGTAATGCTCTAGAAGAAAAACCCGGAGAGCAGCTCGAACTCCGAGCCCACTGCCATCGGTCTATCGAGTTGATTCCAATACACAGCAGCTTTGTTTAAGTCCCCCAAGGTTACAGGTCTTCAGTGGAGCAGAGAGCCTCATCTTTCTCCCAAAGAGCAGCTGGTGAGGTTTGAACCACCGACCTTGTGGTTAGTAACCCAATGCTCACCTAATAGCACTACCAGAATTTGTCCAAGAAAACCTTATGGCACTCTCTTCTACTTGGTAACACATGGTGTCATTATAAGTCAGAATTGGGTTTGGTTTGGTTTGGTTTGGTTTGGTTTGGTTTGGTTTGGTTTGGTTTGGTTTGATTTGGCTTGACTTGGCTTGGCTTGGCTTGGTTTTAGCAGGGACAAAACAGAATGTAATGTGTGGTGACTTCTCTAACAGTCGAGTGGCACGTTGCCTTCTAGAGCATCTCCTGGTACAACAGGGCTCCCCTTTGGAATGGCCCGAACTGATTACCAACCAGAAACCAAACCAGATGCCCGGAATTCGGGGGAATCAGGTAGGATCCCCTATTCTAATGGAAGCCACGTTCCCATCCCCTCTGCTGCTGCTCCAGCTTCTATCACAGCCTGTCCTTCAGTCCATAGCAACAATCCCTCAGATGCTTTCAGGGAGAAGGTGACTGAGCCCGAGTCCAAATGGGAGTGGGTTCAGGAATGCTGTTAGACCACTGCTTTTGGAGCCAATGCCAGGCCCGCACTGAAGAAGCCATTTGGGGAGCTGTGCTTCCAACTAACTCTCAGAATCACCTGGGTTAACATGATTTTGTTAATGTCTAGAAGTCCAAACAAAGTGTCTTTTCCATTTAAAGCACTCAGGTCCCACTGCTTGTCCTATGGATACTATCAGACCACAAAGGGGCAGGTTCAGTCTGTTTCTGAACTTGTTCCACTTTGGCGTAGAGTCTTTCCTTTGGGTGTGCACGAGTTTTCAAGCTGTTTTATGACACATTGTCGGGAACTCAGGTACTGGGCCTCTTTAACTCCAGCTTTCAGCGGCTGCCTTTGCACTTCCCTTTCACGTAATTAAACACCCGATGGTACTTAACAGAGTAATAAGTAGCACATCAATAAAGCAATAAATAATTGTATTGAGGCAAACTCCAGCGCCATCATCCATTAACCAGCAGCTGTGAGCAGGAGTTTTGATTAATCAATAAGGTTATATAATAGGAAAGCAAAAAGTCGGTCAAGGCCTGGGGAAGAACCAGTCAGAATGGGAGCAAGGGAGGAGTATTATCTCTGAGGTAACTTGCAGAGAGAATATCAATTGAACGCACTAGCCCAGAGAGTAACTGTACCAGCAGGAAGCCCCACCTCCAGAAACTAGTTAAAAATGCTAGTTAAAAACAAAGAAGCGGACAATTCTGCTCTGAGGCAGGAGGGCTGCCTACTGAGAGTCTGCCATAAGTGCCCCATAAAAGCAATGCGCTCCAGCGCCACAAAACAAACACTCAGAGCAAAGCAGAGCGAAGGAGCGGCTGGAGGAGAAACGGGGCGGGCCTGCTGCTATAGGCACTTGGTCAGCTTCCTGAGACGCTTTCAGGAAGCAGGGGATTCAGCCCGACTCCCAAGGGGAAACCGATCAGGAATGTCGTTAGACTACTGCACATTGAGCCAAAGTCAGGACCAGACTGAAGAACCCATAGCTACGCTTACAACTAACTCTCAGATTCACCCGTGTTGGGATGCAAACCACAAGGTCAGTAGTTCAAAACCATCAGTCCCTCTGTGGAAGAAAGATGAGACTTTCTACTCTTGTCAAGAGTTCCGGTCTTGAAAACCTACCAGGGCAGTTCTACTTTGTCCTACTGGGTCGCTATGAATCAGAATTGACTAGATGGCAGTGTGGGATTTGGGGTTTTTTTTCCAGCTTGGGTGGGGGGAGGTCTGATGCTTCCTGTCACACTCCCTAACTAAAACCCCGCCCTCTGGAGGTAAGGCCTAGGGACTTGTATTTGAGCACACCCCTCTGTGGTGGTTCCTCTGCACAGCTGATGTGGAGACCCTCTGGTGTGGAAACAAAACAGTGGGATCCCTATCAGCCTAATGCGTGGGCCCGCCTAGACAGGGGGAGCCATGAGGCAGCCAAGGTCCTCAGCTTGCAGTTGGTAACCACCTCTGCAGCTCTGGTTTTATAACTAAGCCCCGAGGACGTTGTTTGCACCACTTGTCTCTGGGCCTGTGGTGGCCACGTAAGAGCAGGGCCTTCATCCAGCCTTCTGCAGTGTAACAGGTAACACCACGGAATTCAGATTAAACTATCCCAGTACCAGCCCGCTTGAGAGTCATTCATTCATTCCACAAATACTGAGGGCCTGCTGTGGGCCAGCCACCCTTCTAAATGGCAGGGGAAGGTGCGGTGTCATGGGTTCTAGATCAATGATGGGGAAAAAAATCCCTGTCCTAAAGGAACTGTCTAGCAACGTCTCCTAGATACCACCAGTGCCCCACAGTCACGGAACCGATTCTTTACAGTGGTGAAATCTCACAGCGGCTGCTTCTCTAGAGAGCCTGAAGACATTCCCTCTCCCTTTGGTGGATCGCATCCCATGGTATTATTTAACATCTTTCTTCTCTGTCTCCTCTATGTCCTAGAATATGGTGAATAAAGCCACATGTCTGACCAGAGTTATGACTATATTTTTATTGACAAGAATATTTTAAAGGCCTATTAGAAGGCTTACAATGTCCATGATATTGATCTATTGGTGATGGTACCCTCCACGGACGATCATCACTATCTAGATCCGTTATTTCATTTAGGGAGTTCATGAGATGATTCGGGAACTAGTAGGGTGGTTCAATAGGGTAATTGTACTAGGGCTCTTATTTTAAATAAGAATACACTCACTCCTCACTTATCAACATGGATTGGTCCCAGAGACCATTTTTTATGCAAAAATCAGCATTATACAAAAATGATGTTGACAACATCAAATCAAAAAATGGAGGATGACCACATCATTACATAAATACCAAACATAACTTCTAAAGCACTGAGTATCATAGTCAAGCCTAGGTGACACATAGCCTTAACCATCACAATCAGCATATTTTCTCCTCACATCTCAGGAATTTTTACTGCCAGACATACATAATTAATTCTAAAATAGTATTTTTTAAATTATCATCAGGAAATGTCAAATAATGAGATAGTTGATGAGTGACAGGTGGGTGTATTCTACATTTATTAACTTTTTTTCTCAGCTTGAATATACCATCAAGGGGCTTTAAAAAGTTCATAGAGAAATGGAATTTAAATGTAATAGAATTTTCCCATGAACTTTGAAGCAACTTTATCATATGGTAAAGAAGTTCTCATCCTTAGGGACCTTACTTCTAATTTATAGAGAAAGGTAAGACCTTTGATTTAGTCCTTTATTTACTAGTTTTCAAAATGATTTGGCTTCTTAGCATCATGCAAAAAACTATTTTTTGCTTCAGTTATGGACCCTCAAGTTGATGCCACCTCACAGTGACACCGTGTACAATAGAGTGACGCACCACCCAGGCCTCACTGTTGCTGCTGTGTTTAATCCCATCCCTGGAACCACTGTGTGATTCCATCTCCACGAGAGCCTTCCTCTTTTGTGGCTGACCTTCTACAGACACTATGTTCTTTCCAGGGGCTGGAGTAGAAACCCCATGTCCAAAGTACTCAAGAGGAAGTCTGGCCATCCTTGTGTCTAAGGAATATTATGGCTGTATTTCTTCCAAGGCATATGTTTGTTCTTCTGGCAGTCCGTGGTAGTTTCATTATTCTTTGCCTGCACCGTAACTCAAATGCATTTATTTTTCTCAGGTTTTCCTTAGTCAAAGTTCAACGTTAGCATGCAAATGTGGCCATTGAAAGTACCTTGGCTTGGGCCAGGCTCAACTTAGTCCTTAAAGTGACATGCTCACTCTTCAACATTTTAAAGAGGTCTCATGGAGCAGATTTACTCAATACAATATGTCATTTGATTTCTTGGCTGCTTGGTGTAGATTTTTTTTTTAAGTGTCGTGATGAATCCATGAACTTAAGCCTTCATATTTTTCACTTAAGCGCAGCGAATATCCTTATTGATTCTCACATTATCCCATCTTTGACAAGTGTTAGCCTACTTAAATTGACTCCTGGGTCCTTGTTATATGACCTGTAGAGTCTTTGATAACCTTTTTTTTTTCTAGAGCAAAGAAGCTCTAGTAGCACAGAAGGATAAACATTGGATTGCTAACCAAAAGGTCAGAGGTTCAAACCCACCAGCTGCTCTAAGGGAAAACCATGAGATAATTTGTTCCCATAAAGGTTTACAGCCTTAGAAATCCATAGCTTTTGATTCAATTAGCAATGAATTTGGTCTCTAGTATGCCCTGTGTGGGGCACCTTTTATACCCTCTCTGTACCAGAGCTGAATGAGCTATTCTCCCAGGTAGCTTGGTTTAATTTCAATAGCAATTGTAGTTACAGGTCACATTCTGTAGGCCTTTGTTTCCCTATTGTCTTTATTGAGCTTTAGCATGAGATTCCCATTGAATAAAATGTTTTGCAACTTAAAAAATGGTCTTTAAACACTTGTCTTTAAAAGAGTTAATACAGATTTTTTTACAAAGGATTATTTTACAATGCATATGACTCAATATAAATATAGGTAAAGAAAATAAGCAGGAAACTTAAAAAGGAGATAACACAATACAATAAACACACAAAATTCTACATTCTAGCTTTCAGAGACTTACAAGCTAAATCACCAATGGGATACTATACCAATCCTTGGTCTGCAAATTAGCAAAATAAAATAAAATTTGATGTTTATACAATAAAGGATATGAGAGATTAACAGAAATAGGCATCCTCATACACGATCATTGGGAATATTGATTAACCCAACTTTTTTACCAAGCACAATTTTTTAAATAGGTATACACTTTGACACAAGAAACCCTGGTAGTACTGAGGGAAAGGCCTTGGGGTGCTAGTTATGAGGTCAGCAGTTCAAACCCACTAACTACTCCTCAGGAGAAAGATGAGGCTGCCAACTCCCACAAAAAATTCTCCGTCTCAGAAACTCACATAGTATCATTATGCATTAGAATCATCTCAATGGCAGCGGGTTTGGTTTGGGGTACCCTTTTTTACCTAGTAATCCCATTTCTGCTAATCTGGCTATAGAAAGCAAACCGCAAATCTATATGGATTTTGTTGGAGTGCTGCTTACATCTAGATAAGAGTTCACGATACGCAGAACACGAGTCAGATAAGCCCCTCCGAAGAGAAATGGGAATAGTGATATCTGGAGGGGAGGGGAAACCGGGGAGCGGAGAGGAGGAGGTGGAACCAATCACAATGATGAATACATTAACACGCCCCTACCCAGGGGAATGAGCAACAGAAACATGGGTGAAGAGAGACAGTGGGAGGTGTAAGATAGGAAAATTAAAATAATTTGTAATTTATCAAGAGTTTATGAGGGTAGGAGGACAGGGGAGGGAGGGAGGGAGAAAAAGAGGAGCTGCCACCAAGGATTCAAATAGAAAGTAAAAGTTTAGAATGATGATGGCAACGTGTGTACAAATATGCTCCACACAAATGATGTAGGGATTGTTATAAGAGCTGTAACAGCCCCCAATAAAATAAAAGAAGAAATCAAATGGCACACGGCATTGATAAATCTGCTGCTGCACAAGACCTCTTTAGAGAACTGAAGAGCAAGGGTGCTCCTGTGAGGACTAAGGTATGCCTGATCCAAGCCCAGGTAGTTTCCAATTGCCACATATGCATATAAAAGTTGGAGACTGAATCATTGAAAAAGGAAGACCAAAGAAGAATCGATGGGTTTGAATTATGTTGTTGCAGAAGAATATTGAAAATACTGTGGGCTGACAAAAGAACAAACAGATCTGTCTTGGCAGAAGTACAGCCAAAATGCTCCTTAGAAGCGAGAATGGCAAGAATTCGTCTCACGTACTTCGGACATATTTTATTCTACCATGTAAATCCAGCTCCATCTCTAGTCTTTCATTTGGTTTAAACTGTTTGACTGTCCCCACCCTTTTGGTTTATTTGGTTCTATTGAGCCCAGTACACCATCTATGGTGCATCTTCTAACTGCAGCAAGTCACCAGACTCCTCTCTAATATGTCCTTCCTATAGGTATTCAAAAAATTCAATTTTGCCCACAAAGACAAAAATCTTTGAGGGGTACTCATTTGTTTTATGTTGCTATGGATGAGGGTGCCGTCTCAAGAACAGAAAAATATATTGACTGCTTCTGATGGGTTTTTACTCTTTTGCAAATGTGTGGTTGTCAGGTGCCATCAATTCCGCTCCACCTCACAGCTCCTCTGTATACAACAGAACAAATGCTGCCCACCCCTGCAAAATCCTCCACAAGTAGCAAAGAGCAAATGCCTATTTATCTACACATTTGTCAGTTAGTCATACTGGATGCCGTAATTCTGGAAGCTACTCCATGTTATTTCAAATACCATCCAGGGTTTCAATGGTGAGCAAGTTTTAACAATGGTCCCAGACTGTAGCAGACTAAGTAGAAAGGTTTGGTAATCTACTCCCCATATTGGCCAAAGAAAATGCTTTGAATCACAATAGAATCTCCTTCAATCTAATATTAGGAGATGTGTCCCTACATTGAAAGTCACTCCACTCCGCTCCAGCAGAACTTCCCTATGGAATTTCCAATGGAATCGTATGGAAATCTTTATGGAAGCAGACTGCCACACTTTTCTCCCACAAAGCACCCAGAGGGTTTCAAGCACCAACCTATCAGTCAGCAGCCAGCCACTTAACCACAGCATCACCAAGGCTCCCTTTATTCTTCAATACTCGGCTCTAACATTACACCTTTTCTTAGCTTTCCAGGCCACACCTCTATCCTGACCCAGCAGAATTGTCTTCCCTCATTTGCATTATATTTAAATGTCAATCTCTCCTAATAGCCTGTGTTTTCTGAGCAAATAACCACATATTATTCCTTCTGTCCATGACAGTGACTGGCGTACAGTGAGTGCTCACTAAATGTCTGTAGAAATAAAACAGATATTTGTCATTTTTTCTAATGAACTCTTCATTTTTCTCAATTTATTGCTTATCTCTTTTATTTATTATTTCAATATCACCAGGTTGTCCCTGTCTTTAAATGCTACATGCCACCTAAGAATGGCTGTGCTAAAAAATATTTATAAATATGCAATATCATCAAAAGGATGGTCCAGATCATGACATTTTTCTGAGTTTTCTTTTCAGCAATAAAATGTCCTTGTTTTAATTAATTGTTGAAAACCCTTATAAACAGCATTTTAGACTTCTCCCTTTCTTAAACCAAGGACGATGGTTATGATCGATGGTTTTCCTGATGAGTCAGGCAACTATATACGTACCAATTATTGTACTCTTATATTACATAATGAAGCCCTTCGGGGCTATCAAGGCAAGTAATCTGTTGACCTCGCCACCAAAAGATCCCCAGGTCTCTGCGTTGTTAAGGGCCTGGGTTTTGTCTTAGAATTTTGTCTCTCCTTATTCAAAGTTTAATTGTGACTGTGTTTGCATTGAAAGGGAGACCTGTGTCTCTTTATTCATACTGTGCTTTCAATAAGTCATTGTTGACGGTGATAGATTGATTTAAAAAAACCAGGGCTTTATGACAGCTACTCAGAACTTGTTCCTGCTCCCCAGGGAAGAGGGACATTATTGATGTGAGGACAGTCAGGCAGCTACAGAAAAGGAAAGATCTTATTTAAGTATTGGCTCAGAGCTCATGAAATGCAAAGAATTAGGGGCACCTGAGCAAACGGGCACATTCTGTATAAATCCCCAACCAAGCCGAACTAGCAAATGCACTACATAGAATTTTCACTAACTCTATCCCTCCCCATTTATCCATTACCCTCGAGTCAATTGTGTCTCATGAACATGGAAGACTGAGTAGAACTGTCTGGACGGTTTCCAAGGCCGTGACCTTTATTGAAGCAGACTGCCACCTCTTTCTCCCGTGGGGTTTCTGGTGGATTCGAGTAAGCAACCTTTCAGTTAGCACTAGACAAAGCCTTACATTTCTCTGAATCTCCGTCCCCAGAAAGTCACATTTAGTTGTCTGATGACAACATTAAAGGTTAAATCTATTTGATCTTGCAGAATAAATGCTGCATGTCAGGAAGCCAAACGTTACCTGGATAAGGATGTTTATTCCCCTCCAACAGTCAAGCTAGTAGGTAGTTCTGCCTCAAGAAAGGAGCTCCCATTTGTTGACTATTTACCATGAGTCAGGCTAAATTGCAAGCATTTTATAGCTTATTTAAAGTTAATAGTCACCTGTGACATAAGCAATATTAGTCTTCCCACTTTCAAATAAGACAGCCAAGGCTCAAACTTCCAGCAGGTCCACAGCTTCCCTGATGTGCTGGAAAAATCCCAGGAGGAACACTGGAATTTAAACCTCGACTCAGCTTGTTCCCAAACCGATGCTTTCAACACCTGTGCTTTTTTCCAGGCAAGTGAGTTTTTCATCACTGAAGATGTACAATCACTTAGCAGGGTTACTGTAGAGGGAATTCAAGTATTAAATGGGAGTTAATCCAGATGACTGTTAAAATCCCTTATAATTCTGCCAGTCTTATATTTCTATTTATTCCTTGATAATAGAATTATTTAGAACAGAGAACTCAGAAATCCCAAATGCCAGTAGAGATTTTCTGAGATTTCTGTGTATTTTTAATACTAGGAGAATACATCAGGGAACCTGGTGAATGATGTTTATATAAGAGAAGTTCATGTTATTAAATTTTTTAACTAGAGAACTATTATGTGATAAAATAGGCAATTAAGTGAGAGCTGGAGCGAGCTAACAGGGTGGGAGCAGAACCGCAAAAACTTCATATTTGGTTAGAAAGGAACTCGGAGTTTGTGATGGCCAATGTTAGGTGCGAGCTTGGCTAGTCCATGGTGCCCAGTTGTTTCCTAAATACTAGACTAATTGTTTCAGTCACCATTTTTCTTAGTAGTTGCAGTCAAGCCAGCTGCGACTTCTGCCCCCAGACTGAAACCTGCCGAGTCCTCCGCAGTGCCCATGATTGCTGCTGCATCGACCTTTCTCAGCGCTCCTCCTCAAAAGCCATCCTCTGAGTAACCATTCTCCCATCAGGGAGCACTCCACCCGGGATCCGAATACACACCCAAGGCCCGTTTCCCGGCTGCATTTGGAACCACTGCCCTACAAAGTGAAGTTATTCCCCAAACAGTTTTCTTACATAAAATGACATTTATTTTCTTCTAATTTTTAGAATTTTTACAAGTCTGCTGTTTTTAAAAATGACAAATACAGAAATGTCTGTGATTTCAACCATAAGGGCTACATGATATACGTCATCTGAAATTATATTATGCAGCTGTTTCTTTAACAAACTCTACATAATTTGAGATCCTACTGCTATCCAGTTTTATAGTCTGCATCTTTTTCATTGTATATATCATGAGCATGTTCCAAGCCATTAACATTTTATGAAAATATTATTTTTTTTACTTCTTTAGGGTAAATTTAGCGGACTGTATGGAAACGCTATTACACATCCAACATCCCATTGTTTGTATTTTTGGCTTGTTTATTTTTTAACATTTTCTTGAAAGGAGGAGAACATATGTACCCCAATATTTGTGTTTTTTGTTTAATATATCATTTTATTAGGGGCTCATACAAGGCTTATCACAATCCATACATACATCAATTGTGTAAAGCACATTTGTCCATTCATTGCCCTCATCATTCTCAAAACATTTGCTCTCCACATAAGCCCCTGGCATCACCTCCTCATTTTCCCCTCCACCCCAATATTTGTTATATACCTGACTTGACTTCTCTTTCTCCATAATTACAACCCATCTGATTGTCCACTGAGTCCCAGTGATTCAGTGGCTCACCTTCTGGTTCTTTTCTTTTCTACCCTACTACCATTTCCCCTATCCAGGCCCACCCACACCTTCTCCTGAATTACAGCAGCAGCATCCTTCCTGAACCCATCTAGCCATTATCCTTCTTCAGCCAGCACAATCTTTCAAAACCTTCCAGCGAATTATGTCAGTTCCCTGCTCTTGAAGCCATGACCTACAATAGTATCCACTCTTCTTCACATGAACCACAGGTACTGCATTTGTCCGTGCCAAACACACCACACATGGTTAGCTCCCCCACTTCTATGCACCAGCCACTAACACCAGAGATGAGGAATGAATGACTTTTGTGACACTCAGCTGTGTGCCATTGACGAAACACTCCATCAAGTTGCACCGATCATTGCTGGTGGTTGGAATGACAGCTATGTACATAAATTCCTGTGGAAGACTCAGGAATCAAATTAACTACACCCATGAAGAGAGATGATAGAGTAGCTCAGGATCTTCAGTCAGAACAACTGTGGAACAGACCGTCAAGTGCTCATGTACAAGTTCAAAATGAAGCTGAAGGTATGGAGGACAGCAGGAACCCAAAAATCATCTGCAGAATATCTAGTGATATTAAGCCTCTGGAAGATCCCCTCTAGTCACAGGCAAGGGACTGGAACAGCTTTACTATCAAACAGATTATTGTAAACTTGATTATGGGGGATCAAACCCTGGTACAAATGATACTTTTTCAGTTGACCTCTCTCTTTACCTAACCTGTTTTTGTTGTATGCTCAAATATTTCTACATTGTTCCACAACAAAAATTTCTTCTCTGGCTTTTAAAAATATTATTGGTGGTCTTTTCTTTCTTACTCTTTATTTTTTATCTTTATATTATTATTTTTGTTGTGCTCTTCTTTCTGTTTCATTTTACTTTTGTTTTTTATTGTTTCTGTTAGATCTCCCAGTTTAAGAACACGGGAGTGGATACAGAGACAATAACTGATGCTATGGTTTGGGGGGACTGGGACTTGGAGCGGGGAGGGTAATTGGGGAGCAATCAATGAATGAGGAAGAGAGGAGGGAACATTACAGCTGATTGCTATGGGGTATATGCAGTTCTTTTAAGAGCAATTTAACTATGTAATATATGATATGTGAATATTATATCAAGAAAACTATTAAAATGAAATCAAACTTGACTTATGGCTACTACGGGTGAAGGAAGAAGACCTTCTACTTAGGGGGCATTGAGTTCATTTTAATAGTAATGGAACAGTTTAGAGAGGGACATCGATAATAGTTGTACAAAATGAAGACTATAATCAATGGCACTGAATTCTATACATAGAAGTTGTTGAAATGGAGAAAAATTGTATATGTTTGCAAAAATTAGGGCATAAGGGGAATTATATGAATAACGTGAGTACAAGAAAGACTAAAATGTTCTAAAATGCATTGTGGTGATGATTGTCCAACTCTTCTTGGTATGATTGAACTATTGAATTGTATGATATGTGGATGAAGTACCAATAAAACATTTTTTTAAAAATGAAGCTGAAGATAACTGAAACCAGCCCAAGCGAACCAATATATCACCTTCAACATATTCCACCTGAATTTAGAGACCACCTAAGAACAAATATGATGCATGAAACTCTAATGACAAAAGACTAGATAAGCTATGAGATGACATCAAAGATGTCATACATGAGAAAAGCAAAAGGTCTTTAATAAAAAGGGGGAAAGGGGAAAGGGGGAGTAATGGGGGTGACTGACATAGCAGAAAAGATAGAAATTTGTGCTTAAGTGTAGAGTAGCTAAAGTAAAGGAAGAAATGGTTAAATCGAGAAACAGAACGGAAGACCTCAAAGGGCAATTTGAAGCAACAGGTAAAATCATATATTGAGTTGTGGGAAGACCTGGAGCTACAAATACACAAAGAAAGAATACGCGTATCTTTTCTCAAGCTAGACGAGCAAACAGGATAATTCAAGCCTGGAGTTTCAATATTGAAAGTTTCAGATTAAAAAAAAAAGTGGTGAGTGGTTTAGGAAACATGAACAGAAGGCAGAAGAACTACAGAGCATCTGTAATGAAAAGAATTGATCAACATCCAACCATTGCAGGAAGTAATCTATGATCAAGAACCAATGGTACTAAAGGAAGGAGTCCAACATGCGCCGAAGCATTGGTAAAAAATGAAATTCCGGGAATTGATTGAATACCAATAGGCATGCTTGAGCAATGCTGGATGTGCTCAATTACTATGCCAAGAAATTTAGAAGTTAGCTACTTGGCCCCCTGACTGAGAGAGATTCATATTCATGCTCATTTGTAAGAAAGGTGATGCAGTGAATATACAGGTTATCTAGAAATATTATTACCAGAAAGTCAGCTAGATTCAAAAGAGGGCATGGAACAAGAGATCTCCTTGCTAATGTCAGATGGCCCCTGATGGAAAGTAAAGAATATCTGGGAAAGAGCCACCTGTGTCTCACTTATTATACAAAGCCATCCATCCACAAAGATCTAAATTATGGATAGCATTAGAAATGCTTGGAATTCTGGAACACCTCATTGTGCGCCTGAGTAGCTTCTACAGCGATCCACGGGCAGTCATTTTCACAGCACACCGTGTGGTTTAAAACAAGCATGCGTTTGTCAGCATTGGATTCTTTCAGCACACTTGTCTAACCTACATGCTGAGCAAATCATCTGGGAGATGGGGCTACATGAAGAACAGGACATCAGGATGGGGGAAATTCCAGAAACAACGAATGGCGTATGGCACCACCTTACTTGCCAAAGTGAAGGCAAGCTGAAGCTCATGCTAGAAAAAAATCAAAGACGACAGCTTTCATAATGAATTACACCTGAAAATAAAGAAAATGAAACGAACCAACAAGCAATATTATGATAGAAAAATTATTGAAGTTGTCAGTAGTTTCATTTTAGTTACATAGACCTATAATCCACTCGCATGGACACAACAGTTAAGAAATCAATGATGTATTGCACTGTGGAAATCTATGGCAAAATATCTCTTTTAAATCTTAAAATGCACCCATATCTTTCTTGATCTCTTCATGATGGTGAATATCAAGCAGGTCTATGTTTTAAGAATTAATTGTTTTTGGATTGGAGCTAGAATTAAATGTGAATCCAAAATCTCCTCAAATATTTATGGGTGCTATAGGAGACCAGATGGTGGCCAGCTATTGGAAAGAACAGTGTCTGGGGTCTTAAAGGCTTGATTCAAACAAGGAGCCATCTAAGTGAGGTATCAGCTAAGACCACATGGAGAAGCACACCTGAGGATTATAAATAATAAAATCAAGTCTGAAGGAGGGACTTGTCTATGAGAATAAATTGTGAACACATTTGCAGAAGGCCAGAGACAACAGTGGAAGTCCAAGATCCATTTGCAGTGTTCCCACAGGGCTTAAGCCTCTGTGAGCCCCCTCTGATCGAACACAGTCAAGGGATGTGAATGGCCATGATATCAGACCAAGGGCATGGTAAAGTCAAGTAAGGCAGATGTTAGGTTAGAATACAATAACCTCATTTGATCTCCCTTTGGACCCAGACTAAAGGTGTTTGCGGTTTTAATATTTCCTGCTTTCTTTTTGAGTGAGGTTTGCCTATGTTTTGTCTAGTCATCAATGTTTGTTTGTTTTGCTTTGCTTCTTGTCTGTGTTTCGTATTCATTTCTGTATTTGAAACCCAGGATAAGTGGATCTATAGAGACAATAATGGGATTGATAACTGCTTAGGGACATCGAAGAAAAGGAAGAGGGGACTGAGTGAACTAACAACAATGAGTATGAAAATAAAATGTTCTGAAACTGATTGCGATGATGTTTGCACAAATTACCTTAATATGATTGAATAATTAAATTGTACGATAGGTGCAGTATATACCAATAAAACTATCTTTTTAAAATCTTGAAAAGCAAAGATGTGAATTTTATAATTAAACTATGCCCAGTCATGGTCTTTTCAATCACCTCATTGCATGAGAAGTCTGGACAAGGAAAAAGAAAGACCAACGAAGAATTGATGTATTTGAATTATGGTGTTGATCAATAATATTGAATATACCACGCAGACTGGAATAACAAACAACTTGTCTTGAAATAACAGCCAGAATGCGCTTAGACGTGAGGTGATAAGACTTCATCTCACTTACTTTGTACCTGTTATCAAGAGGAATCAATCCCTAAAGAAAGACATCTTCCTGCTTGATAAAGTAGAGGGTGAGCAAAAAAAGAGAGAGAGCCTTACTGAGATAAATTGATGCAGTGGCTGCAACAAAAGCTTCGAATAGGCCTACATTGTTGTGGTGACACAGGATTCGACAACATTTTGCTCTGTTATCTGTGGGGTCAGTATGAGTCAAACCCATGCAGCTGTAGATCAAACAACACTTCTACCCACACAGTTGTACGCAAAATCTATTTTTTGTCATTTACTCACCTCTCAAATTCGAATCACTATCATCAAGTTGATTCTAATGCCTTGAGACCCAACAGAATAGAGCCAACCTGCCCTTGAGAGTTTCTTGGACTGGCAAGCTTTACAGGAGTAGAAAGCCTTATCTTTCTTCTATGGAGCTGGTGGTTTCGAACTGCTGACTTTGCAATTAGCCCAATGCATCACCTGCTATGCCACCAACACTCAAAACTTTTAATACTTTCCTGTATCTCACCATCTAAACTCAGGACTGAGTTAGGAACCCCCGCAGAGAAATATTTAGTGAAGTCAATAAATGTACACCAAGTACATAGGTCCCTTGTGTTCTTAATGCCAACTGTGTCCTACTTCCCTTCTGTCTAATTTCTTTACACAGGCTTGACCTGATCGTGTGCCTTTATTCTATACTGATCATCTACACATTGACATGCATGACAAGGACCTCCACACATTCATATATGACTCCATTAATCTTCCCCCAACTAGTAGTAGATAGCTGTTACTAGATATAGTGGACAGCTACTCCTTTTTCTCCTTCTGCCAGCCACTAAAAACTTCATCTAAAAACTTCATTACAATTTCCCTCTCTAAACCATCCTTTTCTTCGCCCAGGATGAAGTCGTTTGGGCGGAGGAAAGGGTGCTGATAGCACCCAGCAGTGGGGTGGGCTTAGGACCAAGACAAAGACCAAATAACCTGCCACACTCCTGTGTCAGTTATCGCTTCAATAATGCTATTGATTAGACACATCATCAAATGACCAACTAAGAGGCCAGTGGCCTTGTGGCTAGGCTGTGAAAGAGAGGTGCATGATCTTCCCTTGGAATTATACTTCTAGAACTGCTGCGGCCATCTTGCTCAATCAGGGCCTCCAAACGAAGGTAACAAAGAGGAAAGACGAGCCAAGAGAGGGAGAGTCATCAAGTTGTGATGCTGTCGTTTAAACTCTGGACTAAGTCAGGCATGAAGCCACTTTTATAATCTGAACTTTTCATCTACATGAATCAATCAACTCCCTTTTTATGCTTAAGGTACTTGGAATTATCTCTTCTATAGCTTGCTAATCAGAGTCCTCATCAATACACTTACAAAGGAGGTGGTATTAGAAATAACGATGGAGAATTAAGTCTCCCAAACATCACTTTATTATTGTGAAGGGAGGCGAGTCGGCCCTCACTCACAGTGACCCTGCGTACAACAGAAGGAAAAACTGCCCAGCCCTGAGCATCCTCAGAATTGCTATGTTTGTGCTCCTTGTAGCAGCTACCATGTAAATGTACCTCACAGAGTGTCTTCCTCTTTCTTGATGGCCCTCTTTATGACCAAGAATGATACCTTTTTCCAGGGAGAGATCTCTCCTAATAACTTGTCCAAAACATGCATGACAAAGTCTTAACATCACTGCTTCTAGAAAGTACTCTGGCTTTCCTTCCTCCAACACATGTGTGTCTGTTCTTCTGGCAGCCCACGGTGATTTCCATATTCATCATCAACGCTATAATTCAAATGCAAATTCTTCTCCAATCTTACTAATTCATTGTCCAGCTTCCACATACATGTGAGGCTGTTGGAAATATTGTGGTTTGGCTCCCAGATCTGAAACTAAACTCACTGCCATCGAGTCAAACCCTCTGTCATTGAGAAAGATCAAATATGTCAGTTTGAAGATTCAGATGGTTTGGATCAGGTGCACCTTAATCCTCAAAATGACATCTTTGTTCTTTCACACTTAGAGAGGTTTTATGCTGCAAGTTTATGCAATGTAATACATTATTTGATTTTTCGATTGTTGCTACCATGAGCAAGGAACCCTAGTGGCATAGTGAGTTACACACTGGACTTTTAACTCAAAGGTCTGCAGTTTGAATCCACCAGCTGCTCTCTGGGAGAAAAATGAGGCTGTTTGCTCCTGTAGAGATTTACAGTCATGGAAACTCAAAAGAGACATTCTGCTTGGTCTGACAGACTCGCTGTGAGTCATAATTGATTTGATAGCAATGGGTTTGGTTTGGTTTGGTTTGGTTTGGGGATCCCATAAGCATTGATAGTCCAAGTAATTGAAATATTAAACACTGTCCATCTTTTCTCCATTTATCACAGTGTCTAATGATCGACTTGCAACCGTTTTAATTTCTTTATATTGAGTTGTAAATCATGCTGAAGGATATGTTCTTTGGTCTTCATTGGTGAGTGCTCTGAGTCCTTTTCACTTTCAGCAAACATGGTTGTGTTGTGTGTGTACCTAATGTTGTTCATAAGACTTCTTCAAATCCAGACACTCTGCTCTTCTTCATATAATCCAGGTGCTGGGATTATTTGCTCAGCATACAGACTGAATAAGCATGGTGAAATAATACAACCTTGACATACAATTTTTCTGATTTCAAACCATATTCAGTATCCCCTTGTTCTGTTCAAGCAACTTCCTCATGATCATGCCTGAGCATAACTAGGTGTTCTAGAATCCCCATTCTGTGCAATATTATCAATAGTGATTATAACCATACCACTGAATGTGTTAGCATAGGAATAAAATGCAAGCAAGCATATTTTTACCCATTCCAAAGAAAGGTGACCCAACAGAGTGCTTAAGTTATGGAACAATACAATTGATATCACGTGTGAGTCAAATTTTGCTGAAGTTCATCCGACAACGGTGATAGTCATCCATTGACAAGGAGCAGCCAGAGATTCCAGTGGGTTTCAGAAGAGGATGCAGAACAAGCGATATAACTGCAGACATAAGACGTATCTTGGCTTAAAGCAGAGAATACCTGAAAGATGTTTACTTGTTTTCTATTGACTATGCCAAGACCTTTGACTGTGTGGATCGTCACAAAGTATCCTGGAGAAGAATGGAGATTCCATCATTGCGTTCCCTGGGAACCTGTTCATGAATCAAGCAACAGTTGTGCAAACTGAACAAAGGCATGCCGCATGGTTTAAAATCTGGAAAAGCATATGTCAGGGTTGCATCCTCTCACCATACTTATTGACTCTATATGCTGAGCAAATAATCAGAGAAGCTGGATTAGATGAAGAGAAATTGAACATCAAGATTGGAAGAAGGTTTTTTAACTACATGCAACATGCAGATGATATTGAAGAGGACTTGAAGCACTTACTGATGAAAATCAAGGATTGCAGCCTTCAGTATGGATCACCACTCAATGTATAGAAGACCAAATCCTCACACCTGGACAAAGAGATGACATCAAGATAAATGGGAAAGGATTGAACTTGTAAAGTATGCAATCTTGCTTAGATTCCCAGTGCTCATGGAAGCAGCAGCCAAGAGATCAAAGAACAAAGTTTTATTGGGTAACTGTACTGCCCCAGATCTCTAACACAGGGAAGTTACTTTGAGGACTAAGATGTGCCTGACCCAAACCATAATATTTTCGATGGCCTCATATGCCTGTGAAGGTTGAACATTGAATAAGGAAGACTGGAGAGGAATTTATGCATTTGGACTATGGGATTATCAAGAATAGCTAAAGAACCATGGACTGGGACACAAAAGACATTTATAGAGGTATCAACATAGGCATGCATATATGTAAATATATTAATATATAACAATAGAGATTTAGGTCTGTGAACATATATTTATAGGTTAAGTATTGAGATAGCAGACGGACACTGGGCCTCTGCTCAAGTCCTCCGTCAATTCAAGAACACTTTATTCTAATAAACTGGCATTCTGTGCTACCTTCCTGACACGATCGCTGAAGACAAAAGCCATGCATAAGCTAATGTGGTGAAGCAAGCTGATGATGCCTGGATATAGCATCTGGGGTCTTAAAGGCTTAAAGTTAAATAGGCATCCATCTACAGGGAAGCAACAAAGTCCACACCAACCGATGTGATCACGAGGTGTCACTGGGATCAGGTATTAGGCATCAGAAGACCCAAAACAACCATTTCACTGTGACAGATGGGTGTTGGAATGGAGATACAAAACCTATCTGTAGACAATTGTACATCACCTCACATAAGGGTCACAAGGAAAGGATGAGCTAGCCAGGGTGCAGAAACATACAACATTCCTCTAGTTCCTAAATGCTTCCACCACCCCCTGTCCCCCATTATCATGACCCCATTTCTATCTTACAAATCTGGCTAGAGCAGAACAAGTACACTGGTACAGATAAGAGCTCTCTCAACACACAGAATCCAGGACAGAAAAACCCCTCAGGCCCAATAATAAGAACAGTGATAAAAAAAGAAGAAGAAGAAGAAGAACAGTGATACCATGAGGGTGGGGGGAAGGTGCAGGGGGGAAAGGGGGGGAAATGGGAAGGGATCAAAATAATAGATGTACAACACCACCCCCATATAAGGGGACAAACAACATAAATGTGGGTGAAGGGAGAGAGCAGATGATATAAAGTATGGAAATAAAAATAATGTATAAATTATCAAGGGTTCACGAGGGTGGGCAGGTCGGGGAGGGAGGGGAAACAGAGGCTGATACCAAGAGTTCAAGTAGAAAAAAAATGTTTTGGAAATGATTATGACAACATATGTACAAATGTGCTTGATATAATTGATGTATGGATTGTTATAAGAGCCCCCAATAAAATGATTCATTAAAAATATATAAATAAAAAATAATGTACCAGGGACTGCCAAAAGAACAAACACATCTGCTTTGGAAGAAGTACAGCCTAATGTTCCTTAGAAGCACAGATGGTGAGACTTTGTCTCGTGTACTTTGGACTTCTCAAGACCAGTTCCTGGATAAGGATAAGAACACGATGGTTGATAGGATGGTTGGTAGAGGGGCAGTGAAAAAGAGGAGGGTCCTCAACAAGATCGACTAACACAGTGGCTGCAACAATGGGCTCAAGCTTAAGCACAATTGTGAGGGCGATGCAGGGTCAGGCAATGCTTTGTTCCATTGTGCGGAGGAACCAACTATTTCCAATACTCTTCAACAAAGTTTTACTTGCCTGTGCTATGAATAATATTGCATAATAATTCTCACACTATGTTGGGTCATCTTTCTTTGAAATGGGCACATTCGTACAGTTATTTGGTCAAGTAACTGCCTTCCCAATGCTTGGCAGGGACTTGTGAGGGCTGCCAATTCTGCATCATTTTATTGAAAATTTTCAAATAATATCCCATCAATTTCTGGAACCTTGATTGTTGCTCGTGTTCTCACTGCACCTTGGCCTTCTTCAGTACTATAGGGTCATGATCATACGCTACCTCTTGAGCTTGTGGAGTTGACCAGATCGTTTAGGTACTGTGACTGTGTATCCCTTCCATCGTGTTTTGATGTTTCCTACATCATTTATTGTGTCCATAGACAAATTCAATATTACTGATTGAGGGTTGAATTTTTCTTTCAGCCTGAGATGTGCAAGGAGTGTTCTTCGTCCCTTCTGGTGTTCTAAATCCAGGTAGGTTCACATTTCAGTCAAATGCTTTACTTTATCTCCTCAAGCTCCCTTTGAAATGTGCTGTTCTGCTCTTTATCCCACCATTCCTCCGTTTGCTTTAGCAGCTTTTTGATCAAGAAAAGTGTTCAGACTCCTGATAACCACTTTGGCCTTTGTCTTTTTCCTTTTCTTTTTAATGAACTTTTTGCTTTCTTCCTGTATGGTGTTATTGATGTCATCTCACAAATTGCCTCATCTTTGATCATTAGTGTTCAATGCAGCAAATCTGCTCTTAAGCTGATCTCTAAATTGGGGTGGAATAGAGTCAAGGCTCTTTTGGACTTGTCTTCATTTTCTCCTGCTTTAACCTGTACTTGCATGTTAGAAATTGATTATCTCTTAAACAATCAGCCCCTGGTCTTGTTTTGACAGAAATATTGGTCTTTGCAATTGTCTTCTTCCCCAAAGGTGGCCAATTTGATTATGTGCATTCCACTTGGCAAGGCCCATGTGTAGTAAAGATGAACAGCAACTATGTGTGCTGCCTAAGAAGGTGTTTTCCATGAAGAAGTCTGCTTTAGTCTAGAAAAATCTGATCATGCAATATCCAGCTTGGTTTCTGTCATCAAGTGCATACTTTTCAACTCCTTCTTTGTTCCCAACTTTTAAATTTCAACCACCAATAATTATCTTATTTGCATATTGTTTGCACACTTGCTCAATAACAAAAAGAAGTCAGTAGAATTATTCAATTTCTTCATCATAGACTAGTTTGTGTACAAATTGAATATTAACTGGTCTTCCTTATAGGTATATGGATATTATTGTATCACAGATAGCACCAAAATATATCTCAAATGTTGCTTTTTGATGATGCATACAAAGCCATTCCTCTACAATTTGTTTCCCCAACATTAAATCATGTGGTTGTCTGATTCAAAATGACCAATACCAATCCATTTCTGCTCACATCTAGGCTACTGACCCTATGAGGTCCATGTATCTTTTGACAACTTTGTTTTTCTAGATTCATACTTCATACATTCCAAGATGTGATTATTAATTAATTATTCCAGCTCTTTCTTCTTGTTTTGAGCCATCTCCCAATAGTAAATAAAGGTCTCAAACATTTTGCTCCATCCATATCATTAAAGTTAATTCTACTTTGAGGAGGCAAATCTTCCTCAGTCATATTTTGACTGTTTCCCACCTGAAGAGTCCATCTCTGGTGCTGTATCCAACAATGAATGTTCCACAGTTATTCCAAATGTTTTCACTAGCTAATCTCTCAGAAGTGGACAGACTTCTTCCCTAATCTGTTCTTAGTCTGCAAACTCCTGATGAAACTTGTTCACCAGGGGTGATCTTACTAAATACCAGAGATATAATTTCTTGCAACACACAAACTATCATAGTACTGCAGAATGACAGGTTGATGGGGAAATAGCACTTCATGTGGGCAAATTCCAGCTAATAAATAACACAGCTAAAATTGGGATTGGAATTATTTTAAACTATATACTTTGCTGTTTTAAGTCTTGAGATTAAAAACTTGGCACAATTTGGTGAGGGTAAACACATGTGCACATACACCAACAACCTCTATGACTTTCTTTGAGATTTAAATCACCTCTATGGGTCCTTTTAAGGAGCCCTGTTGGTGCTATTGAGCAAGCATTGGGCTACTAGCTACAAGGTTGGGCCTTCTTCCATCCATCATTGGTTCTTTCCATTTCCCACATTGCATCCCACTGTCTGCCTGATAGCAATATCTTTTTCCTTCCCTACATCCACAACAAAGTGACTATTTTTTAAACTAATGTATATTAGAGAGAAGGGCCTTGGTGCCTCTGTAGAGTAAACGTTGAACTTCTAAATGCAAGGTCAGTGATTCTAACACAGAAGCTGTTTCTCAGAGAAAGACAAGGCCGACTGCTCCTATAAAGATTTTTATAGTCTCAGAAATTTGATGTAAGGTATCTATTAGTCAAAATGAACTTGATGGCAGTATTTTTAGCCTTCTGAATGGTTCTGGTCCTCTCTACAGTCAAGAACTGCTATTATACCAAACAACTCATATGGTATGTTTCATACCATATGTTAAAATGTTTTAAAATGTGAGTACTAATTATTTTTTATTAGTGAATATTTCTCTATAGGCACAACCATTATTTAAAGGATCTTATGGCTATACTTAAAAGTGAGAAAATGTAATTTTGAAAAGCAAATTATTGTCCTAATTTGCATCTAGATATTAGTCATTGAGATTACTTAAGACTGTGTGAACTACAGTTTAAATGGTGCAGTATATAGATCATATATAGAAGACAAAGCACAAATTTTCCTCTGTTTCAAATGCTTGGATAAATAGGTCATTCAAGGTATCCAGAATGGCTCCAGAACTCTCACAGACATCCTCACTTGAGCAAAGAAAACTTGGCAATAACTTTTATTGAAAAAAATGACTTATCAAACTTGCATTCATTAAAAATAATAATAATGAAATTTGAGAACCGATTAAGTTCTGAGGATTGTGGTCAGTAGTGGGAATGTAATATTAAACAAATGCATGAGAGTCTGCTCTCTAAGAAATTGTAGTCTTGAAAATAAAGCCCAGTTTTTCGGCTGAGGAGGTGCTGGTGGTTTCTCGCTGCCATTGTGAGCTACTTACCAGCTGTGCGGTTCTCAGCCCCACATGTAACCAGGACTCCAGGGCTCCTTTAGTCTTCTTAAGGTGCAGTCAGATAAATGGCCCAAAGAAAGCAGTATCTTCCAAAGGGATCTGATGGGACAGTTAAAAGTTAGGGCAGAGCTGTCACCTCAGAAAGTTTTGGGGCTTTCAAAAGAGTGATCTTGATAGTGAAAGGCACAAGACAATCACAGGGTTTATTGGGAAGAAGGTTTAAGAAAATTGAAGACTGCATTGGTGAGAAAAAGGCCAGAAAAAAAAAGAAAGAAATTATAGTCTTAAAGGTGTTTTCTGTATGATGCTGAAAATGGGTGTACTAAGAGATATCTAACTAATAAATGTTGTACTACATCATCAGAAAAAATGGGGTCACACATCCATAATGAATGTATATTTACTCATTTAAAGATTATATAATTACACTATTTTCAAATACAGGTAGTATAATCCCCCCTGGCCTTCACTATCGGGTTTCTGAGACAATGAGTCTTGATGACAGTAGATAAACTTATCTTTCTCCCAAGGAGTGGCTGGTGGGTTTGATCCTCTGGCCTTTTGGATGCAACCCAACACCTAACCCACAGCACCATCAGCAATCCTTATAAAGTAAAAGCACACACAAATAATAGAAAGTAACCATCCAGGTGTAAAGTTCTACTTTTTTTAACACCCCACTTTGAAGACGCTTGATCTAGTGGACTGGACTTTTTTTTTTGGGACTGGACTTTTAATGCTCAAGCATTGGCCTAACTTGAACCACAGCTAACTTCAAATATGATCAATGGTCATCCTATATTCTGGGTCTAGGGCTGGGTTGAGTTCTTATCCCTCTTTAGAAGGGAGCCACCATCAGTGCTCCTATCTGAGCTTCACAAACTCTTGAAATTGCTCTTGAATTCAGGACCAACCAGTTGCTTATCGGTCAATACCAACCCACGGGGACCAGTGCATGTCAGAGAGGAGAGCTGTTCCACTCCATTTTTACGTCGGTGACCTGTAAGAAGCAGATCACCCACTGTTTCTTCCAAGCCCCACTGGCTGAGACAACTTCTTAAGCAGTGGCCCAGCATTTAACCTTTTTTTTTTTTCATTATTGTTTTGTTAGGGGCTCATATAACTCTTACCACAATCCATACATACATCAATTGTATCAATTGCGTAAAGCACATTTGTACATTCATTACCCTCATCATTCTGCGTTTAACCTTTTACATCACCCAGAGGCTCCTGAATTCAGGAGAGCTTCGGACTAATCAGTGGTTTCGCTGATTGAGTTTTCACTTTCCAACCATCTATTGGGCATTGGATAGACACGCTGCTTGAGTAAATATTCCTCACAAAATATCTCACTTGCACACAGAGAATCGCTGCTTCATTGACCAATGCTGGGAAATCCAGGGACCAAGAAAACTCTCCTGTGCATTCTCTCCAGAAATGCAGTGCCTGGGTAAGGCTGGCTGCACACATCGACCAGCCCTCCAGGTATGAAGCATCAGTGTTCTTGTCATCTCGGTTTTCAAGGCTAAATTCTACAGCCAACAAACTCCAAGACATTGGTATTTCCTTAAGCGAATCTCTGCTCATTTCTGTAAATTATTTTAACTGAAATGTATTGAGTGCCTGCCATACACAAGGCACCACAAAGAAGAGTTTACTGTTTCCAAATAGTTTGCGTCAACATAGATACATTGATTAAAAGACTTGGTGATATACATAGCTCCCATTCCAAGAGAATTCTTTCACAGAGAATGGTTGCTGAAGGGAGAGTGCATGTCCATCCCGACACCATCGCGAGCGCACATTAGCGACCAGCATGCTTTCATTCCTGCACACGCTGATGAAAAATGATTGCTCATCTTCCTAAAACCAAACCAATTCTTCTTCTTTTTATTGAAGGGGAATTTAGCTTGTGTTCAGTGCCAGAATAACTAAATCTGTCTTATTTGGAACTCAAGCATCAACGTGGACCCTGTCCCTTTGCTGACAGGAAATGTAACCCAGATAGCTTATTCGTCAAAACAGGGCTATTTGGACTTTGAAAGAACAGCAATACACCAACAAGCTCCACTCTTAGGACTTCAGAACGAAGGAACCCTGTGCCCTGCCTTCCCTCTCCCTCTGTCTGGCGACAGTCCTCACGCTGCACATAACAAGGCAACATTTTACACATCCAGCAGCATCTGCTCCACGCTGGTATACAAACGCCTACCTGGTGGAATATCACCATTTCAGAACTGCTGCCTAATCACATTTTTTCAGGCTGCGTGAACAAAATAATGTTTCTTTAATTACATGAACTCTTTATTTTTTGATATTTTAATGACATTTTAGAAGATAGAACAGCCGCTTCTCTTAGATCGGGTGGTATTAATCAGGTGTGACAGCTAGTTCTTTGATACATTTTTAAATCCCACTTGTCGTTTCACGGAGTAATCTGGGACTTGATTTCTCAGTCCTGGGTCTGTAATGTCACTTGTGCTTCGGCCCATAATGAGCAAAATAATTGAACCAAATTAGCACGATCTATAATTCAGTGCTAGCTTGGAGGCATTAGTTTATTTTTTTTAATAATAATAATGAAATTTAAAAAGCATTCTCTATTCTCCCCTCAGGAAAAATGTTAATAAATCAAGGTCTGTGGGATCTATATTCTTCACCAAGTGCCTGTCCAACATAAATGGGGATATAAATATGGCACAGCTGTCAGTCACGTCCATTTCCTCACTGAATGGGCGTTTTGTGCTGGGGTGTCACTCAGACATACGGGGGTGGGGGGCTCTCTTCCAGGGGTCAGGAACCTGCGAACCATTTAGTCCAACTTAGATGCTGCTTAGGGACCACAGCTATTAGCATGCATTTGTCAAAAGTGTGATCATTGTTGACTTGTTAGTCTCTCTGGCATCCTGAATCCTGAACTGAGAGGTCCCACAGGACAGGCCTGGGTTGCCAATGCCTCAGCAGCCATTTTATTTGAAGCCCCTAAGAGAGCATCAGAGGCACTTGCCCAGGTCCCACCTCTGGCTCCAATGTTTGACACTGTTGGTAAATGGGGTGTGTGTGTGTGTGTGTGTGTGTGTGTGTGTGTGTGTGTGTGTGTGTGTGTAAGGCAATGTCTAAATATTGGTTGGTCCTCTACTTTTACAGAGAGAGACTGAGCATAAACGTGACCAAAGGCACAAAGCAAATCTACGTGAACGCCATCCTCCGTTCCTAGGGCAGGGTCCCATCCACCATTACCTGCCTTTGAGCTGTGAAGCGGAGGGCCAACAAGAAGAGCCATAGGGTAGTGCTGCTCCAGTTTGAATGTGCCTAAGAACCGCCTGGGGAGCTTGTGAACGTGCAGATTCTGATTGAGTTGGCCCAGGCTGGAGACCAAAGATCCCGCAAGTCTCAACAAGCTGCTTGTTGTTGATCCTGCAGCTGCTACTCCGTGGAACTCACTCTCAGCAACAAGCGAGTAGAAGGGTTCATGTCCCTGTCTTTGTTGCCGACCGGCAAGGTTCAAATCCTGACTGCTGCTTCCTGCAGGTGCCCATGTGCTAAGTACGACACTGCTACTGCATGCCGGACCCTTTCCTGTATCGTGCGCAGGGACCAGAGGAGCAAAGAAAGTAGTAGAGAATGTCATAGACGGTGGCACACGGAAGCACATGTGTTCTTTCTGAGGCAGGAGCTGTGGTTTCTCTTTATTTTGTTATTAGTTGATGAAAACAAGGGCACTTGGATGCCAGAGCTTTTAAATTTTCTAAAGAAAATTTTGCATCATGGCTTTTATTTAAAGAAGGAAGGGATGATTATAGATGATGATGATGAAAAAGAAGAAAATTAAAGATGATAGATAGATAGATGGTAGATATAGATAGATAGATAGATAGATAGATAGATAGATAGATAGATAGATAGATAGATAGAAGTCAGCGATAGCTCATGATTTTGAAAAGTTCACACCTACTTAAAGCATCTTAGAATCTCTTGCCGGCAACCCACTGGCTGGATCCTGCTCTGGTTTGCTTCTTTATAAATATGTTCTCATTTAACCTTCAAAATGGCCTCAAACTTTAGGCATTAGGTTTTTTGTTGTTGTTGTTTTTAGCACAGAGGAAGCTGGTTTAAAACTAGTCAGTAAATAATTCCTTACATTTAGCTAGTTGAAAGCCTGGTGGTGTCGTGGGTTATGAGTTGGGCTGCTAATCACAAGGTCAGTGGTTCAAAACCACCAGAGGAAAGATGAGTCTTTATACTCCCATGAAGACACAGTCTGGGAAACTCACAGAGGCCATTCCACTCAATATTATAGGGTCAATATGAGTTCAAATCAACTGATAGCAGTGAGTTCGGGTATGAGTTTTTGGAGTCTGTGTTAGGTCAGGTTGTCAAGAGAAACAAATTTAGTGACACTCATCTATATAGAAGAAAGAACTTTATATCAAGAACTAACTATATCGCAAGAAAGGATCCCAGACCAGCCCAACTCAAGTCCATAAGTCTGATGCTAGACCAAAAGTTCCTCTTCAGTCCCTCAGGTAGCTGCAGGTCAATGATACAGAATGATGAATTGAGGAGCAGGAAGATCACAGGCCAATGGGTACAAATTTCCTGAGATCCAAGGTCAGTGGAAATAGGACAAGCTCCCAACAGCTGTCAGAGTCAAGTGGCCCACATGGGGCTGTCCCTAGAGGTAGGCAAAGTCCCAAGAATCAGGAAGGTATAGGGCAGAGAGAGAGAGAAAGAGAGAGAAGTTTCCCCTTTCTCTCTAATAAGAAGGCTACACCCCAAGGAGGCACCCTCCCACTCTGATCTGATTGACAGGACTCCACTTTCATACAAAATTCAAGGTGACATAAAATCATCCACCAACCACAGAGTCTCTGGGTAGAGACTGCTAACCAAATTTTAGATGTTTAAATCCACCCAGAGGCTCCTCAGAAGAAAGGCCTGGTGATCTACGCCAGGAAAAGATTAGCTGTTACAAACCCAGTGCCGTGCAATTCTACTCTGACACTCCGAGAATATCCATGAGTCAGAATCAAAACATCAGCTCATTGCTTATCCAGCTAAAGGGAGGCAAAGTAAGGCTCCAAGCAAGAAATGACTGCAAAATGTGCACCCTTAACTTCTACCTGTGCTGAAGAACGTGTTTTCCCCAAACCTCCCCAGTGTCCCGAACTGCTATGCGGCGTTCCATCAAAGGAAAAAACATCAGTAAGCAACGAAAAAAGTTTCAGAGTACTGGGGTTAAAGATTGAGTTAGTTTATTGTGCCAACCTGGCCAATAAACACAAGTGGGATTAATTGAAAGGTGGAGAGATAAATGGCTCGGTGAACCTCACCTTTCTAGTTCTCAGGTCTCTTGCTCTCTGATGGTCAGACCAGGGTTCAGCTGCCTTAGCAAGTTCCCTGCTTCAACTGGCAAGGCTCACTTCCGGCAAGACATCCCTGAGGAGAAGCCACATGGACCTACCCTTATGCAGCCCTGGGTGCTGGAGCAGCCGTGTGGAGACCCCTGCCAGCGCTGAGATACTTACACATTCACTGACTCAGCTTTCCTCCTGCAGTTGGCTTCATTGCATCTGTTTCGTGAGATGGAGGAGGACTTTGTGGATTGGTGTTGGACATATGGGCTAATGTTGGACTTGTGGGGTTGGGCAGCACTGTGTTTAGGTGTTTTCTTGATGTGCACATCACCTTTATATAAAACTCTCTCTTATACATATGAGCTTCTGTGAATTTGTTTCTTTAAAGTACGCAGACGAACACAAAGATCAAATGTATGACCCTGGCCTCTGGAGAATGGTGCTCACTCATTACCACCCCAGATGCCACCGCAGCATTGTTTGTCGGTCAAGGAATGAAATGACGGCCCTTGCCAGTTTTAGACTCAGTTCGACCCCGTGTGAACCTGCCTCTGCAAGCCACTTCACGTCTCTAAACCTCAATCTGCCACGAGGCCATCTTTTGAGGCCGGTGTGATAGTGCAATAAGATTCTTGCACATCAGTGACCCATATCAAGCCCATTGATGGTCTTCAGTATATTGCAACCATGTGTCATAGTTCCTTACGCTTGAAGGCATCTCTTCCAGGAAATGAACACATAATCTGAGCGTTCCTTGTGTGCCAGGAGATCTGGTTCACAATGTAATTTCCTCGATATCTGAGCAAGGGAAAAATCTCACAGCCCGTGGGCAATGCCAGGAGTCCCTTAGTCATCATTTCCACTGTCCCTCTCTCATCGTCTCTCCCTCCACCATTAGTGCTACTATTCTCCCACTAAAAATAGTATATTGTATGTGCAAAACCTAGAGTCTGGAGACAAGACAACAAAGACCTGACTGGAATGATGGTGGGCCTTTGGCTGGTGGTGCCGCCTCCGTTATATCACATGAGCTACTGTAGGTTCCTTCTTCCCACCTGAGAATGAGTGACGGCACCCCGTAAACCTGCTCCTTATTTTTTCAGGAATTCAATGAGCTGGTGTACATGAAATTACTGATAGGCAGTAAATACCTTGTAAATTTACATTCCTTTTATCTCCATTTAGTGGGGTTTTTTTATCCACCTTCAGCCAACCTGGTCCTGCAATGTTAATAGAAATAGAGTGAGCTGATTGTATCAAAATTGTAAGCATTCCTGGGGGGAAATGGATTGCCTTGGAAGAAAGAGAAAATCATACCATTGACTCTGGTATAACAGAAAGCACCCCAGGCTGGGGATCAAGAATTTATAGATATTTAGAAACCATCCTTGGAAGTGAACGCTGTCTTATATTCATTTTAAAGCTGGGAAAACTGGTGTTGGAAGAGAGTAAGTTACTTGGCCAAGATCTCTCTGCTATTAACCAAGTCTCAGACAGAGTGTCATTTGTTGATGGCACACCCAGCTAGCAACAAGGAGCTCCTGGCGTGTCAGTTTCTGATGACAGGAAACGAAGCACTGGTGCCTACAACAGTGTGCAGGAACCTGGAAAATGTCGTGCTCAAAGAAAGAAGTCAGACACAAGGCCATAGAGCGTGTACAATTCTATACTTGGGCAAAGTCCAGAATAGATCCGTCTGAACCAGAACTCAGAACAGTTGTGAGGTGAGGTGAGGAGGGTGATGATTGGGGAGCAACTGAAAAATGGGCACAGACATTCTCTTTGGGGTGATGCGGAAGTAGACAGAAGTGGGGGTTACACACAATTTAGTCAATAAACTAAAGGCTATTGAACTCTTCACTTTAAAATAGTTAATTTTGAAAAAATAAAATAGTTAATTTTGTGTTATGTGAATCTCACCTCAATTTTTTTTTTAAGTATCTTAAATGTTCACCCATGTAAGAAGTTCCTATTTCTGTTCTGACCCTCGGGAGGGGGGGGGGCGTCTTTCCCACCAGATTCGCCATTGAGACAGACCAGGACACAGCACGATCAAACAAGCAAAGGGCAGTGGCTCCCTCTCAGTCGCACTGCTCTGAAGCAGTGGGATTACAGACAGGGCAGGGTTGGTCATCTGTCCCAAGCTGCTCTCAAGTTGGCTTGTGTGTGTGGACAGTTGGTGATTCTCGGCTCTGGATCAAAACGTATTTCCAGGGATAGTATCCCGCTGATACAGGCCAAGTTCAGCTTGGATCAATAAACCCTTCCCCACTTCCCTGTGAATTTTCTCCAAAGTAGGGAAACTGAGCGCAGCAACTCAGAGTGGAGGTACCTTGTATCAAGGCTGGAGAGAGGCAGGGGGGACAACAGCCTTCTCTTAGCTGCATGAAGGCTCCCATCAGGACTGAAATCCCAGGAGGAGGAAAGATACTTTAAATAGAAATCAAATGTTGCCGGCCCCTCCTCCTCCCCCTGCACTCACTTTGCAGACGAACACATACAGTTTACGACTGGTTAGAGATTTGGTTTCATTTCAAGCTTAAAAGTAGGTTTAGAAGACTTCAGTTTCCTGTCTCCTAACTTTCCTGACCACAGGTATTTTGTATTGTAAGCCGTAAAGCACAGGGTTATTTAATAAATTAACACTTCAAATGCCTTTGGATCAACTTTCAGAGTGTTATAAGCTTAGTTTTTCCTGGCCTCCTGTTGGTGGTTCCAAAGAAGGCTGGTGCTGGGTGCTCCCACACAGATCTGCAGTCTCAGAAAGTCTTGGATAGCTGGTTGCTACGGACCTGAATCAACTTAATGGCAGGATTTGTTTTTGTTGTTGTTCATGAAATCCTGGTGGCACAGTGGGTTAAGCATTAACCCACCAACTACTCTAAGGGAGAAAGATAAGACTGTCTGTCCCCATGAAGATGCACAGTTTCCTTACAGAAGGGTCACAAGGAAGAGAAAGCCTGTCAGGGTGCAGAATAGAACTGTTGAGACATTCAACTTTCCTCTAGTTCTTTAATGCCCCCCCCCAATCATAACCCCAATTCAAACTTATTAACTTATTAACACGGGTACAGATAAGAGCTGGAAACATAGGGAATCCAGGACAGATAAACCACTGAGAACGGGTATTGAGAGTAGCAATACAGGAGGGCAAGGGGAAGGTGGAGGGAGAAAGGGGAAACTGATAACAATGATCTATATATAATCCCCTCCCAGGGGACTGAAAACAGAAAAGTGAGTGACGGGAGACATGGATCAGTGTAAGACATGAAAAAATAATTATAAATTATCAAGTGTTCGGTGGGGGGGGGGGGGGGAATGAGGAGCTAATACCTACGGCTCAATTAGAAAGAGTTTTGAAAATGATGGTGGCAACGAGTGTACAAATGTGCTTGCCACAATAGATTGTGGTAAGAGTTGTACAAGCCCCCAATAAAATGATTTTTAAAACTTAAAAAGAAAAGCCGTGCAGTGCCGAAGACCCTCCGGAGCGCTTGTGCGCCATTCTAGAGGTACTGTGAGTCCGATTAGACTCAAGGGCAGTGAGTCGTCATGAAGTTCAAGCACTTAGTCCTGCCTCATCTCCCCCTTAATGCCTGCACCTAGAAAGTCCCAGTTCCTAGACTTGCTCTATGTTATGGTTTTACAATACTTTATTGAATGGCTACATTAGAATATCTCTACCTCCCCCTCCCCCTCAAGCTAATCCTTTTACGAGGAAGCATCCACAAAGCCTGGAATGTGGTTAGGTAAACACAGCAGTCTTTATAGCATTTTACAAATTTCTCTTGGCCTCAGAAATCATGAAATAATCCCACAAAGGAACGTTATCCCTTTGCCTGCAGGACAATGCATGATTTTTTATTAAAGGAGGAATTTAAATTCCTTCTGTGCACAGGCTGTTTTAAGTATAAAGACTTAGAAAATTAATTTTTGCCTATAATCTCTTATAGATAATACTATAAAAATAGTTCCTCTTTAAGAAGCATATTTCATGCAAATATCAAAAAGCCTTTTATCTGTGTTCAAGATTTCTTGTTCTATTTCTGTCCCTGGTTTCCCATATCTCCACTGAGGATCAGACTTCGGCAGCCCCAGATCTCTGTAGTTACCACAGCCAGAGCATTGGACAGGGGGAAGGCGGGCCTGCTTGCTGTCATAGAAGCAGAGAAACTGAAGACCCACTTAACTTCCTACTGTGTGCTGGCCCCTGGGCTGCAAGCTGGAGCAGAGAAATGGCTGAATCGAAGAGCAAGCAAGAGCTGATTCCCGCCCTCAGGGAGCACATCCAGGCTGAAAGATCATGAAGACATGAAGCTGGTGTAACAGGGCATGAAGTGGGAAAAGAAGCGGTTACAGAAATAGACACATCTTTTAAAGAGCGCTGCCCAAACTTCTGTTGCTCCCCAACTACCTTTTGTGGTATTTATCCCATTTCTAGGATCACCTATCCTATAATACCTCACCTAATTCCACCGCCGCCGCCGCCGCCCCTGTGGTAAATGATGCCTTTTTGCTGTCGTTTAATCTTGTTCTATTAAAATAAGTACCAGCCTCTTCCATCTTCAGTTGCCACTGAACTGGCGACTCACAGCGACCTCATGTGTTACAGAGGTGAACTGCTCCCTTGGGTTCTACTGTCAGCAACCTTTGTGGAAGCAGGTTGCCAGGACTTTTCTCCATGGCACAGATAAGTAGATTTGAACTGTCAACCTTTTGGCTAGCAGTTGAGTACATAGCTATGGACATTTTTTAAAGGTGCAACTGGGACGTGCCTCAGGCATACTGTTTCTCAAACTCCAGAAACATGGCTCATGCTGTGTGAGTCTGGGTGCATTAGAGAAACAAATCCGCAGAAACTCATGTATAAAAGAGAGTTTTATATAAAGGGTAAGTGTTCATCAATGAAACATCCCAACCCCGTGCTGCCCAAGCCCACAAGTCCAACATTAACCCAGGTGCCTGACACCAATCCACAAAGTCCTCCTCCATCTCACAAAAAACAAATTATGACACCGACTGCAGGGGGAAAGCATCACATGTAAGCATCACAGCGCTGGCAGGGGTCTCCACACAGCTGCTCCAGCACCCAGGGCTGCATCAGGGTAGGTCTAGGTGGCTTCTCCTTGGGGATGTCTTACAGGAAGTGAGCCTTGCCAGCTGAAGCAGGGAACTGGCAAGGGAACTGCACCCTGGTCTGACCATCACAAAGTAAGAGACCAGAGAACCTGAAAGGCGAGGCTCACCGAGCCATTTATCTCTCCGCCCTTCAATTAACCCCACATGTGTTTATCGGCCAGGTTGGCACAATAAACGTTAACTGCCTCACATGCATACCACCAGTCATCCATACACCATGCTTTGGAAAACCCCTCCTTAAATACATAGCAAAAGAGGAATGAGGACAACATAGCCGTTGCTGTTAGGTGGACCAAGGAACCCTGGTGATGTAGCGGTGACGCTTGGGCTATAATCCCTCAAGGTCGCAGTTCAAAACCACCAAATGATCTGCAGGATTAAGACTGAGCTTTCTACTCCCACACACAGTAACAGTCTTGGAAACCCACCAGCGTGTTGCCATGAGTTAGCATTGACTCGATGGCAGTGAGAAAGAGAGCATTGTTGGGGGCAGTTGAGTTGATTTTCAATGCCTAGCGACCCCATGTGATAGAGTAGGATGATTTTCTACCCAAACCCAGTGTGCCTTTCAGCAGATTCCAACTCCTCGTGACAGAGCAGCGCTGCCCCCATAGGTTTCGAAGACTGTTGGTCTTTCAGGGAACAGCCAAGCACTTAAGGGCTGTGCCACACGGACAGTCTTAGAAAAAGGACTCTCCCTGGGAGATGGCAGAGAATCTTCTCAAGAGTATATACGTACTTCAAAAGAAGCCCTGAAGACTGGGGAGCAAGACATGTTGAACCTCCAAACAGACCTCCAGGAGACCTAAGGCATGGGTCTACGAACTCACACCTCTTGGTAACAGGACGCCTGGTGGCCCCGTGGACTAAGCACTAGCTGTTAGCCAAAAGGTGAGCAGTTGGAACCTGTCAGCCATTAGGTGCCTCCAAAATGGTGTGAAAAACCGTTCCACTCTGTCCTGTGGGGAGGCTCTGGGTTCAGCTAGAAAACAGTGGGCAGGGCCTGAGTGGGTCTGCCCAAATCCATCATGATCCTTAAAACACCCATCCAAAACACACATCCTATCGCTGGAGTCAGTAAGATAAGCCTTGGTAAGGGAGAACACCAGTGCTTATTGTCACAATCAGATGCCACCAAGGTGATAAATCTGTGGCTTGCAGAGGACCTCCTGCTCGCCCATGTCCTCAGGATTGGATGTTTCAGTTCTCTCATTTCCTAAAAGCAACTGTGGAATCAAGGAAAAAGAACTGGGTGCAGACAAGGGGGGCTTGTTAGGCTTTTCTGACCAGCTGGGTGATCTTGAGTGAGCTGCATAAGTCTTGTGATGCTCAATGTCCATATCTGGTAAGTGGAGGAATTATACCCAAAGCCATCGAGTTGATTCCATCTCATCTCGTTGTTGTTAGGAGCAACCAAGTTGGTCCTGACCCCAAACCACTGTAGACACAACAGAGCCATTTACCTGCCAGTTAGTCGGCCTGTGAGGGCTTGTGTGTTGCTGTGATTTGGCAATCCATGGCGCAGGATCACTCAAAATGAACAGATTTCGGCGGAGATTCCAGACTAAGACCACATCATGAAGAAGGACTTGGATCCCCTCTTTGGAGGAAGGAGCTGCCGGAAACCATGTGCGTAGCTCTCAAACATTCCAACGCGCGGCACCTCTCCATAGGGCTTCTGAGGTTTGGATCTATATGGGAGCGGATAGCCTTATCCTCCTCCCACTAATAATACATATTTCAAAAATAAGTATCTGAGGAGAGGGGTCAAAATTACTAGAGTATATAAAAAGGAGTGTGCCTACCATGCAATTTTAAATCATACAGAACAAACCCATGTTTTAATATGAATATAGGTAGCCACTGGAAATAATCAGATCATAAAAGCAACATCACAGCACCATATGATGATTTTGAATAGGTTAATGGTGAATATGTGTGTATCCACTCACTCTGGTTTCAAAGAAGTACACTGAGTCAAAGACAAGTAAACTCAACGAAAAATATAACCGTTAAGGAGTTAGGATGGGAAGGTAGTTGGAGTAGAGATTAAGAACATTCGCCTTGAGTCGCTGAGCCCTGCCAGTTCATAAGTATATTATCTTAATTCAATTGTCTGGCCTATCTGGGCCTCCGTTTTGTTTTCTAAAAAGAATAAACACCCTGAGAGATATTGATAATCATGCCCAGCTCATCACTTGGCCTAGGGGTTTCTGGTTGTGGTGGAGTGGAATTTCTTAATGTGGCTCTTCTATCCACATCTCAAGAGCCCTGGTGGTAGAGTGGCAACACATTGGGCTGCTAATTGTGAGGTTGGCAGTTTGAAACTCTCAACTGCCCCTCAGAAGAAATACAAGGCTTTCTACTCCCGTAAGGAGGTACAATCTTGGACACCCACCCCCCGGGGAAGTTCCACCCTTCCCTATGGGGTCGCCGTGAGTCCCATTGGACTTATTGGCAGAGAGGTTGGTTTTTAATCTAGATCTCTGTAATTCCTACCAAATGACTGTATGGGATTATTCAAATAGAGCATGTGTAGCAATAATAGAGGGGACTGGTAAATGTCAGTTGCCAATCCCCTGGCTATAAGGATGAGTCCCCTCAGCGGGAACAGAGAAAGAAATGCCAGGACCATCAGAAGAAGACGGTGTCTGTCTGAAGCAGTGGAGGTCGAGACCACAAGCATCTGATCCTGTGACACGGAGACTATGAGACAGAACAAAGGCGCCAAGCCAAGACCAGTGGACAAGGGAAGGGAACAATGGCACTGAGCAACAGGGCAGCGCGGGGCTTATGGGACTACTAGGCAGTTTGACACGTGGACTTCCTGGCTCTTGAAGGCAGAGGCCAAGGCCAAGGACCATGTGGCTGAATCCCTGAAGACCAGAGAGAGGCGGGGCCGCTGCCCGAGGAGAAGTGTTGCTATGAACCGATGCCTGCATCCTTACAGTATACTGATTCCGACTTGTGATGACCTGCTCACTCTTCCAAGGAACCCCCTGAGCCATGAGTATATTCTGAGTTCTGGGTGGCCATTTTTGAATCCAGCACATAGAGTGGCATAGGAGGGATCATTGGGATCAGAATAGGTAAAGGATGATGGAAGGTGGAGGCAGGTCTGACCCCTCCTTGTGACATTTCAGCAACCAGAGGTTAGATGTGATATCCCCACTAATATTCTGTCCATTTGCCGTAAATAAACATATGCAACAAGTATTAACTTTTTGGTGAATTTTTTTTTTCCCATTTAAGAAAGAATCTTGCTTTGTTCACTCATAGAACTTGGGAGTAGCCAATGCACACCAACATTTTCTCTGGGGTTTCGATTGTTCACCCCAAAGGTTGTACTGTGGGAAAAAAACAGAAACTCAAAGATGCCGCCACCACCACTAGGCTACCCTCAGTCAATGCCAAAGCCCCCTAGACAGCTTGTGACTGAACCAGAGGGACAAAGACTTACCTCCCAACTGGCACAGTCGAATAAGACCTAATGAGCCCAGTGCTTTTTCTCTCTACACAGAACAAATGCATTTTAAATATCCCTGGGCTGTGTGTCTACAACTGCCACTTCCAATTTTACTTCACAGCTACATTGGAAAATTTTAAACCCTCTTCAATTTAGGCTGCTTGTATTTGTATTCAGAAGAAGATAGAGTGTGCGTGTCAGGGGACAACTTGACCATTAAAAAAAATTCTATTTGACTACATATATTTTTATCAATTTGGGAAAGCTATCAAAGCAGGCATTCTCACTTAAAAGCTTGGAAATAAAGCTGGTATTATCTGGTCAGGGGAGGGCTGGAGAAAATCACCATAGCCAAAAAAAAAGAAAGAAAGAAATCCTTTTGTGTATCCAATTTCACATTGCTGTTGTCATGTACAGGATGTATATTCAAATGTGTTTGCATATTTCTAAACTGATCATACATCAGAATTAGAGCCATATTGTTCCTTTTACAGTGAAACTGTTTATATAGGAAATATTGTACCAAACATTCCCTGCCTCCACCTGGGTTGTGACTGATTGCAGAGTGAGATAAAAGCACTTCTGTCCACAAACACAAGAAAAGTCTATGTGCGTGCAAGAAATCAAAGGGAGGTGTGATTTCAACACAAACACTATTATCAACCCAAAAAATAAAGACTGCTGGAGTTTATGCAAATTCAGAGAAGGCAAAAAGCATATACTTACTCAAGGACAGATTGGAAATTAGGGGTTGGGTTAGATAACAGTAGAATTCTGCTTGGTACAGTTCAAAGCAGCCCCTGACTGCCGTTGGTAACCAAGTGACCAACCGAATTAGAGTCCTTTATAAAGAGGCAGTTATGGCCCCGGAAGGGAATCTGTTTCCTGATCGACTGTGGGAAACGGTCAATTAAAACTGACCCCTTGTTTTTTAAGTGTATCTTCTGGAAGGGTTGAGTCAGTTTTACTAACTTCAATTAACCCTTCCTACACAAGCAGCCAATCCCCACCCCCACCCACTAGTGATTAGTCTGCTCAGACTGGTCCAAGCAGAAAATACAGTAGAAAGTGGGCAACTACCCTGTAAATCCAGTTGATGTTGTTAGGTCAAGAGAATTGTAGATTTAGTGGGACTCAGAGGAATTTGGGAGATAATCCTTTCAAACACTTACTCTGATCTTATTCTTTTTTGTTATTAATCATTTTATTAGGGGCTCATGCAACTCTTAGCACAATCCACACATACATCAATTGTGTAAAGCACATTTGTACATTCATTGCCCTCATCATTCTCAAAGCATTTGCTCTCCACTTAAGCCCTTGGCATCAGTTCTTCTTTTGTCCCCCTCCCTCCCTTCTCCCCCCTCCCACATGAACCCTTGATAATTTATAAATTATTATTTTGTCATATCTTTCCCTGTCTGACATTTCTCTTCACCCACTTTTCTGTTGTCCGTCCCCCAGGGAGGAGGTCACGTGTAGATCCTTGTAATCAGTTTCCCCTTTCCAACTCACCCTCCTTATGCCCTCCCAGTATCGCCACTCACACCACTGATCCTGAAGATATCATCTGCCCTGGATTCCCTGTATTCCAAGATCCTATCTGTACCAGTGTACATCCTCTGGTCTAACCAGATTTGTAGGGTAGAATTGCGATCATGATAGTGGGGGAGGAGTAATCTAGGAACTAGAGAAAAGTTGTATGTTTCATCATTGCTACATCGCACCCTGCCTGGCTCTTCTCCTCCCCAAGAGCCTTCTGTAAGGAGGTGTCTAGTGGCCTACAAATGGGCTTTGGGTCTCCATTCCACACTCCCCTCCTCATTCACTATGATAAGAATTTTTGTTCTGATGATGCCTGATACCTGATCCCTTCAACACCTCATGATCACACAGGCTGGTGTGCTTCTTCCATATGGGCTTTGTTGCTTCTGAGCTAGGTGGCCACTGTTTACCTTCAAGCCTTTAAGACCCCAGATGCTATATCTTTTGATAGCTGGGTACCATCAGCTTTCTTCACCACATTTGCTTATTCATCCACTTTGTCTTCAGCCGTTGTGTCAGGAAGGTGAGAATCATAGAATGCCAATTTAATAGAAGAAAGTATTCTTGCATTGAGGGAGTACTTGAGTGGAGGCCCAATGTCCTTCTAACTCTGATCTTCTTAGTGAGATCATCTGTAGAACTCCATTATATAATTTTAATTTTAGGGCTACCTCACTGCTAAAATTTTATTTGTTTAGTGTAGTGAGATCATATATTAAAAGCTATTATATAATTTTGATGTTAACTTTTCGCTACTAAACATGTATTTTCACAGTAAACCAGGAAAAGAAATCCTAATTTTAACATTTACCTTCTTTAAAAAAGCAGCCAGTGAGAAGGCTAAGACTGATTGGATAAACCCAAAATAATGAAATATTGAATTATGAAGGTAGTTAATAGTTTTTTAGCTATCTGGTTTATTGCTATTGAGAATATCATTGCTCACAGAAATAAGTCATATAAAAGAGTCAAAGTTCACGTTGAACTTAATCAGGAATCTTCATTTCACAAATTCAAATGTAAGGGATTACTCTATTCCAAGATCTTCACACGGACAAAGGGACCCAGTTACTCAATTAAAAGAGATGATGGACTTTGCTGTGTAGCATCTTTGCGGGTGGTGGTTCCTATGAGTATCATTCTTAAAGTTGAACAGAAATATGCTTTGAAAGGAACTTCTAACAAGATGCTTCCAAAACCCCTGAATGTCTTGAAAACCACCAGTCTAGTCCAATACCCATATTTTAGGAAAAGAAAAACTAGGACCTAATATTGGTATGACTGGCCCAAGGATATATTAAGAAATAAGAGCAAGGTATCCTAAGCTATTCTTGTAGCTCTCACATCTCCCACCTTTATTCCTACGGATTCTACTCTTTTGTTCTCATACTACTTGTGGCAATAAAATATTGAGCACTGAAATATGTCTTATCATCTCTCATCTTCAAAGCAAAGAAACAAAACCAAACAAGGAAAACTATTTCCATTGGCCCAATAGCCCAACATGTTCATCACATGTTTCTAGTCCCCTTCTTGTTGGCTCAAACTTCTTGAAACAATTGTCGACAGATACTGGCTCCTCGTTAGTCAACTCCAAACTAATTAGATCTATTTTCCAGAGTCTACTTTCTTTTCACTAAGAATCCATTCGCTTCATACAATAATTTGCAAACTGTATTAGCACACAGCAATTTTTGTCAAGAGGTCCATTACTTTATCCTGATTACCTGGAACAATGTCTGGCTCATAGTAAGTGCCCAATAACTATTTGTTGAATAAAGCAGTAGATCATGATATATTGTTGTTAGTGACTACATTGACATCACAGATCATCAGTAGATCATGTTATACTGTCTTAATGATAAGAGACTATCAAACTGGCTCCACTTCTGGGTGACTCTATGTACAACTAAACAGAAGAGTCCTGTGCCATTATCACAATCATTGGTGCATTCAAATCCAATGTGGCAGCCGCTATGGATTTCGAGGGCCTTAGAGAGTTGCTATGAGTTGGAATCAACTTGATGGCATTGGGTTTGGTTTTGGCTGGTATGATGACAGTTACATAATCTGGTGTCCATTGGAGACACTTATGAGTGAAGGGGTGGAGTCTGGCCTGTCAATCTAGATATAACCAATGAGGCCTCTGTGTGGGCATGGCCTTCTCCTGACGACTCTGGGAACTCCTATATTCTCCTCCTTAGAGGCAGAGGACACCTCCATCTCAGCTCTCTCCCTGAGAGACACTTCACTGACAAGACACATGGCATGAAGCTGATAGACCCCATGGCCTAGGAAATGGAGAAGCCACATGGAGACCCCTGCCAGTGCTGAGGTGCTTACAATCCGCTGGATCCAGAAAACTTCCCACCCACTGGCCTGTGATCTTCTTGCATTCAGCATCATTGAGTCTGAAGAGATCATTGTGGTCTAATATTGGACTTATGGACTTGATCTGGATCTGGTCTTGGTGGGTATTTTCTCAATATTCGCTGCTCTGTATATAAATTGTTTTCATATATATATATATGAATTTGTTTCTCTAGTCTACCCAGACTGACACATCTGGTCTTCCAACAGCATTTCAGAACGTTCTGTTGTGATCCATAGTGTTTTCAGTAGCCTTTCTTCCTAGTCCTACTATGGGAGCTCTGCTGAAGGCTGTTCACCATCCTGTCGGTATTTGAAATGCTGGTGTCGCATAACTTCCAGCTTCACAATAGCACACAAGCCACCCCCACATGATAAGGCAGGTGATCTGTGATGGGACCATGTGATAGTCCCTGTCTTTGTGACTAAAAAAGATAACAGAACATCTCTCAGATTTTAAATAAAACTTGATAGCTAAATAAAGGAGAGATAGGTATTGATCAAAAGTACTTGTCCAGAAAGGGTCACTTAAAAATAATCACTCAATTGCTCTAGAAACATTTGTATTTTTCTGTTTGAAGTTTTCATCAGACCTTGTCACTCAAAGGCCTTCTTAGTTTTATATTTTACCAGTTGTAGATGAGGCATGTTTTCATTTTTCCAAAATTCCTGGAATTTGAAAGCTTATAAATGGCCTTTTGATTTTGCTTGTAAACCTGTCAGGTCATTTTAGGTCATCTCTTTCTCGTCAAATGTAGCCAATAGAATGAAGGCATAGTAATATTCTGTTTCCCAAACCCGCCTGCCTCCAAGTCATGCCAGATGACATTTTTGCCAACTATTTCACCTCCATAGAACATGGGTTGCCATCTTTCCAGTCTCCAATAACAGTTAATGGCATATTAACCAGCCCCAAATGACACATATTTTTGGCTTGGCTTCAGTAAGAAATAACCATAAAAATCTTCGAGGCTTATGACAATAAAGAGTTATTTCCCAATCATAGTACATATCAGCTGCAGGGCAGCTGCAGATCTGCTCCATGTGTGTTCTTTCTTCTAGAATTCAATCTCAAGGATCAAGCCTTATTTGGCACATTGCATTCCCATGACAGAAGGAAGAAACTTATGGCTCTGAAACTTCTCGGATGCTCGTGACACTTCCATGCCTGTTTCTTTGACCAAACAATCCACATGACCACAATCCTGCTATCAATGGGGTTGGAATGTGCTTCCAGCACAGAAAGTGGTGTCCTGTAGAAGAAGAGGTCAGGGAGAAGTGGATATTAAAATATATATATAGGAAGTATGCTGGGTTTTTTTTTTTAACACAGCAGTATTGTCCTATCCAGTAACAATCTGAATAGTGGGAATGAGATAAAGGCTGGAGTCCAGAGAGACTTCCATGGTTCAAATGCTAAGGAGTATATGGGAGCTGATATGGGAACCTGAAGGGGAGAAAGATTACTTCTGACTGAGCTGATCAGGAAAAGTGTCATGACATGGGTATTAAAAGATGAATATATATAGACATTCTTTCCTCTAGGCCCTCACCTTCAAAACTGTAAGTTAGAATCTCGGTCTTCCACGTCCTCCATCTAAAGGCCAAGTAGATAGGATTTCTTTGAAATTCCATAAGCACATTGTTGTTTTCCCATAATGTTCATCCTGCCTTTGTAGCCTGTAGCAGAGATTACTGGTGAGCCACCAAACCTCTTTCTACTTCTCCTTGGGACCATGATAAAGTATATCCCCAGCCTCTAAAGATGTTACTTATGTGACTGCATTCTACACAATGCCATGTGGAAAGAGGTGCCGTGTTCCAGATCTGATCTCTGAAAACTACCTACAAGTGACCCGCTGCTCTTCCCCCTTCTACCTGGTTGATGCCCAGGCTGATCTGAAAAGCCACCCATTGAGGATGGCAGAGACTCCATCAACGGAGTTACCTGAGGGACCACGTGGAGCAGCCACCGCCATTACTACTCAGCAACACCTCACTGGACTGTGCATGGTGGGAAATGAAACTTCACAGTGTTAACTCTCTGACGTCACACAGTTCTTTACGGCAGATGCCGCAGCCCTCGTACGCAGCCCTGTTTTTATTAGCAGCCTCACTTCCCCCTTTTTTGAGTATCTTTGTACTTTTCCAAGGTGATTTTTGTGCATCTCTAAGCTTCTATTCATTATAAATTGCAATGAGTTAAAATCCAAGTTTTTTGATGGGAAGACAGCATTTTTCCATGACATTTGACTATAAACTCCCCCAAGCCCTACTTTACACATAAAGGAAGGCATGGTTTCACACGTGATCTAACTCCTTATGGCGCTAAAGGTCTGCTTCTGTGGTACAGTGACAATGGTGCCAATGGGCACATTCCAAAACTTACCAAACTCACTACCATGGAGTTGACCCTAAGTCATAGTATTAATGTAATAATTTTTAAAAGGGGGTATCAGACTCAAAGTCAGAAATTCCTGGGATCAGTTGCATGACCCCAGGCAAATCCCCTAATCTCTCAGTTTCCTCATTGGTAAATTTAGGATAAAGAGATCTACTTTGCAGATGATGTTATTATGTATCAACCCAACCATCTTTGATGAAATCCCAAGTAATAGGTTGCAGTGATGCAATGAAATAAGCATATGTATGTGAAGGTGCTTCGTCTACCTTAGCACACTCAACAATGGTTGACTTCTTTATCACATGAGCTAGCTAGGTTTCTGCTCATGTGTGCCCCCGCTCAAAACCAATGAAAGGCATCAGCAAGCAACATTGTTTGATCTGAACTAGGAGGCTACTTAAAAATTTTAAAAAAGGTTTTATAAAATGTCCCCCATGTCCCTTTGGCCACTTTACCATTTTCCCATTTGAGAAACACCATGTGGACTACCATCACCAACACTAGGTCCTGCCCCTTTCACAGATGCCCCCATTTCCCCAGGTATGTTAGATAGCCAGGAGCCAGGATTTTAGTCAAGGGACAATGGAGGCAGAGTTCATCGGTCAATCACACAGTCAACTTCAAGACGCGTGTTTCTACTCATCAAAGTAGCTCTGTCAACTTTAGGTGGACAGATTTCCTCTCTTCACTAGATTTAGAGGCCAAGTAGAAATCAAAAAGAAAATCTTATCTTCTCTGTCTCATGGCTTCCTGTCCATGTTACCATGACCACTGATGGGGAGGACTGCCATCTCATCTCTTCACTTAGAATCAGTGCCTGTTAAGGACAGGATCGGAAAGCAAGACCATTAGGCAGTTACCTGATCATTGTTTTCTCTTCCAGGGAACATTGTCATTTCTGAAAGATGTTCGCAACTAACAAATAAACGAAGTAAACTAAACCAGGTACCATTGCGTTGCTTCAGATTCATAGCGTCCCATTGTCCCCAAGAAGGCTGTGCTTCATAGGGTTTCATTGGCTGTGATTTTTCAGAAAGAGAACCCCGCTCTTCGGAGCGGACTAGACCCTCCGACTTCTGGCTAGCAGTCACCACTGACACTTCACACCAACTACATCACGAAATGTTTGGAAAACACTGAGGCAAGCAACTTAATTCTTCAAGCTCAACTTCCTCAACCACAAAATGGAAGCGACACGATGTGTTCTTTCTGCCACCCAGAAGGTTTGTGCATCACAAACGAAATTATTTCCAGCCTGGGAAAATGCACTAGGTATTCGTTCTCATTGCCTTTATTGCCATAGCACCAAGAACCGCATTAAGACCTAAGCCTATGCATTGCCGTGCTATTGACAAGGCATATCCTGGTTCAACCATGCGGGACACAAAACCACAGTAATTGCAGTGTGAAAATACGCAGGAGCTCTCTGACTTTAAGGTCTTGATCATAATAAAGTCTCAGGAACTCAGACACTGTACATTCAGAATATACCACGCTTTGAAGGGAGCTAAACCAACATGTACCTTTGCACCTCTTGTGAAATAAGGACTTGGTGTGTAAACAAGGCTTCAATGGGAGTATTGACCCTGCTCTTGAGTCAGTCTAAGGAGCATCTTGCTCAGAACTTTAAAAAAGATATGTTCAAAGCAAGCAGTCCTATAAATAAGTGATATAGCAATTCTGAAATAGTCATCTCTTTTTTAAAGCAAGTCCCCTAAGAGTCTACTCATGTAGAAGAATTTGTTAACTGAGCTTTCTTAATCATATATACATTGGCTTAGATAGTCTATAATTTAGATCTTTTACTAAGAATAAAAAAGTGTCTCTTATTGAGCGTTTACTGTTAGCGCGCCACTCTAGTTAAACCATAGTCACAAACACCATGGACGTTAGCCACTATAGGCTCGCCCCAGTGTATGGTGGAGGCTCTTTTTCTCTCCTTATTCGCATGGCAGCTGGACGGGCTTAGTGTCCTGAGTACATCCAGTGTTATAAAGTGTGGGAGTAAGTACATATGCCTAGGACTATCTGATTCTAAACGTCTTACACCTAACCACTTGTCTATATTGTTTCTTATGTGAATATTAATTTTTATCCTCTTAGTTCAACTCAGGACAGGCTATATGTTCCTAGAAGACAAAAACCACCCTCAGCTAAGTCTGTATAAAGTCCATTCCACGTGGCGTGTGCCATTGTTGGTGAATGCTGCCAGTTTGATAATCATGATACTGTCTGAGTGCTCTTCACTGTCCGAGAACTGGGACATTTAGGAAATGTTCTGGACAAGGTCCAAAAATCACCCAGCAATTGGGACTAACACAAGGTTAGTCCCAATAGCTATCGGGTGGTTTCAACAGTTAACATTTAACTGAAAGTTTCCACGTTTGAATTCACCCAGAGGGACTTTGGAAGGAAGGTCTGGAAATTTGCTTCCCCCCAAGAGCAGCCATTGACAGTCCTGTGCAGGACAGTGCTACCACCAATTGGCATCAACTAGACCACAACTGCTTTTTCATGATGTTCATAAAGCCTCGTCTTCCTCGACTCTGCCGGCATTTCTCCACACAGCCTTGCTGGCACTTTGAGGGGAGGATAAAGTGTCTTTGAAGGCCAAGACAAGAAGTATTAGTCTTTCCTGATCCCTCCCAGAAAAGAAAAGCGAAGCAGCTGGAAAGAGCGGTGCAGTTGTTTCACGGTAATGCAGGCTTTGGAGGGAGCTGGCCCCAACGTCAGGAATGTGCAACTCTATCCACTGCTGACTTTCTCCCCAAAGAGAGACCCTCTGGAACGTAAACTTCAACCGAGGATTGGATTTTTCTTACAATGTCAACAATTACTTTGTTATTAAAGAAAAAAAGTCTGGGAGGGAGACAACAGATGGGCACATCTGACAGGGGGAAGGGAGGAGGGAGCCATGTACCAGGTAGTGAAGAAATTGCTCCAGGACAATTGGTGAGTGAAAATATAACCCCTATAAATCTGCCAAAGCCAACGGGGCTGCAGACGAATCACTTGAGGAACTGCATCTCTCCCCAGCCAAGCTGACCACAGCCCTAATTGCTGTTCACACCCTGTTTGTGCAGGGTTAGGGAGTTTTTCTAAGGACAGCATGGGCAACTAAGAAGTAAACTGATATCGGTCCCCCTGCTTTGTCCTGTTAACATCTTTGGTCTCCTGGTATTTTTAGAGCTTTGATTCAAAATATCTATGCCATACACCAGATCATCAAGAATATCGTTGCCATGGAGGAAGAATATTGGCCTTGGAGTGAGAGAGCCAACTTTTGGTTCTCCGTGCCACCATCAACGTCCTTGTTCTTGCTGGCGTGTTTGAAAGAGATGGAGACAGGGACCCTTGATTTATCCAGTTGAGAATTTCCTAGGCAGCTCATGCAATCCACTAGCCTCTAAGTCACATTAGGGCAAGGGTTTTGTTTTCTTGCTCGGGGTACATTCCATGTCTTAACAGTGTAGTGTTAGGTGCAGTCAGATCAGTTCTGACTCATAGTAACTCTACGGATTACAGAACAAAATGTCCTGTGTTGTCTCGGGAGAAGGACATCATGCTTGATAAAGCAGAAGGCAGAGAAAAAGAGGGAGGCCCTCCATGAGATTGACTGACACAGAGGCTGCAACAATAGGCTCAAACATAAGAGCAATTATAAGGATGTCACGGGACCGGGTCGTGTTTCCTTCTATGAGCTGGCGCCAACTCAACAGCATGTAACAACAATGACAACAACCTCACAGGAAGAGGCCGGTTGGATCTGTAGTTTCCGTCACTGTGTGGATCCAGCAGCACTAACGGTTTTCGCTCTCATTGACCCTTTCTTTCATTTTTCTAATGTCCTGTTGCTTTTACCATGCATGATATGATTCATACCATCCGACAGTTCCTCTACCCTTGAATCATTCGTGTCCAATGTTTCGAAGCTAAAGTGACTGAAAGAAATGATGAAGTAAAAGAGAAAAATGTCAGGTCGCAAAGAGTCCCTCAAGAACACAAAGTATTCTGACGAGCTGGGCAAACACCGGGAGTTAGAAAACCAAAAGGGAAGAGCAAGCTCAGCACTTCTCAAGCTGCCACAAACGAAGACAACAATCAACTCTTGGGTAGCAATACTGAAAGATTCCACAGGCGAAACTATGGGGCCATACAGGATATCTCAGAAGAAGAAGAGAGCAATACAAAGAGCCACTGTACCAAAAAAGAACTGGCGAACCCTCACCCACTCCCAAAATCAGCATCTTATCATGAACCAGTGTTATTGTATGAAGACATGCAAGCTGCATGGAAAGCATGGGAGAAAAATAAGGCTTCTGGAAGTGATAGAATACCGATGGACATGCTTCAACTAGCTGAGGCAGTACTCACTTGTCTCTGCGAAGAAATGTGGAAAGCAACTACCCGACTAAACAACTAGGAAAGACCCATATTTGTGCTCATTTCTAAGAAAGGTGACTCAACAGAATGCTGACATTATAAAATGATATTATTAATGTCACATTGACATAAAATTTTGCTGAAGATTATTCCAAAACAGTTGCCACAATATATCAGTCGGGAGCTGCTCAAGCGAGATTCAGAAGAGTACATGGAATGAGGTGCCTCCATGCTGATGGATGTCAGATGGACCTTGGCAGGGAGCAGAGGAGACCTAAAATATGTTTACTTGTGTTTTATTGACTGTGAAAAGCAGTTGAGTGTGTAGATCATACATACAATGAATAAAATCGTGAAGAATGAGAATTTCAGAGCACACACTGTTCTCCTGAAGAACTTGCACACATACCAAGAAGCAGACATTGGAACTGAAAAAAGATGTTGATTTGGTTTAAAACCAGGAAAAGTGCGCATCAAGATTGTGTCCTTTCGCCATATTTATATTTATTTAGTCTGCATGTTGAGTAAATAAGCCCAGAATCTGGACTACCTGAAGAACAGAGCCCCAGGAGTTGAGTAAGGCTCATTAACAACCTGTTAGCTGTTGCTGGGTGTCATTGAGCTGGCTCCAACTCATAGTGACCTTATGCACAAGAGAACCACATGTGGCTCAATTATGCACCATCGTTGCAACTGTTCCTATGCTTGAACCCGTTTTTGCAGCCTATTTCAATCTATTTCACTGAGGGCTTCCCTCTTTTTCCTGCCTCTCTACTTGACCAAGCATGATGTCCTTCTCCAGGGACTGGTCTCTCCTGACAACATGTCCAAAGTACATGAGACAAAGTCTTAACATCCTTGCCTCCAAGGCGCATTCAGGCTGTACTTCTTCCAAGATAGATTTGGTTTTTGTTTTGTCAGTTCATGGTACTTTCAGTAATCTTCTCCAGCACCATTCTTTTTTGGTCTTCCTTATTCACCTGCATATGGAGCAATGAAAAATACTGGGGGCTTGAGTTGGGCACACTTTAGCCCTCAAAGTAACATTAGCAATGGGCTATATACAAATGACAAAATCTTGATGAATGAACACAAACAGGCCTTGAACTCCGTGATGAGTTAGTTCCAAAGACTATAAACCAACATTTGAGTCGGGCTCATTAACGGGCTGTTAGCTGTTGATACGAAGCACATTCATTTGATATGAATTACACCTTAAGGGAAAAATATCTCACAACTATCCCAATAAACATTATGATAAACCAAGAAAAGAATGACGTTATCACAGATTTTATGTACTTGATTGAACCCACAACCTACA